>NC_043966.1:36121319-36408819 GCF_902148855.1 Sphaeramia orbicularis | reverse complement strand
ACTATAGTGTCAGGATTCATGTGCATTTCCATTAATTTGTTTGGAGTTTATCTTTACACCGTGTTTGCACAAGCTGAGCGCCGCATGGAACCAGAGAAGCAGGTGTGCAGGCTCATGGACATGTGGACTGTGAGCTCAGTGTGTGTCTGTTAATGTGTGTGTGTGTGTGTGTGTGTGTGTGTTGTATTACTGGCCGTCAGCACCTCTCTCTCTCGGTGAGGCAGGCTGCTCAGTGCAGATAAAAGTGTGCAGATATTTCAGAGCTCTCACGCTGAGGCAGGCTTTATCTGCAGACTCTCCTGTTGGTTGTGTTAGTCCAGCCCTGGGTGATATTAATACCCCACTAATGAGCCCCTTCCTTGAAGAATCTAGAAACAATCGACGGGTGGGGAGGTGGAGGCGGCGGAGGGACCGTGCGCTGAATCAGTTTCTCCCTTGTGCCACAACTCCCCTACAGCTTCCTGTGAATGCACAAACATAAAGAGGAACGCTGCTCCAATCACATTAATCATGGCCTGTGGGAGCACCGGCTGGCTCCAGGCGAAGCACAGCAGAAAGGGGGAGAATTACACGAGAGGAAGATGTGGAAGGATGGCAAAGGCAATGTGTGTGTGTATGTGTGTGTATGTGTGTGATTTCCTCCAAGTACACGACAGGAGTGTGTTCGTGGAGATGGCTAGACAGGGATGCTGGGTATTAGTAAATGCCTGGTGCTGAAGAAATCAGCCATCTGTCACGATCAGGACTTTGTGTGTGGTCAGGGTATTTATTACTTTATGGGGCTGTGAATTTGTTTCTACAGCTTCTTGTGGGGGCTTGGCTCCCTTGCGAGGACAAAACGCAGGTTCTCGTAACCGTAATACTCACAATTTGATGTTTAAGACTGTTATGGTTAATTTATGACTGCATGATTTGGAGAACAAAAAATCATATTGTAATTGTTGTGGACAGTACTAGCTTGAGTCTGCCAGCAAAATGTATTGCCATTCACTTTGCAGAGTTTACACAGTGCCTCATGCTTTGTGTCATTCAAGCCAAAATATCACCACACACACACACACACACACACACACACACACACACACACACACACACACACACTGGACCTCTCAAGTTCAAGCTTTTGCAGTTAAACAGTTGCACAGGTTGACACTGTTATTCATTTAATTATGCAGCTCTAGAGCCCAGGAAATTAATGTACATCAGCGTTTTGTCTTGTAATTACACAGAAAGTCACTAAGTGTTATTGTGTAAATACACGTCTTATTTAGTTGAGGATGCATTTTAGTATTCTTCTGTTTTTGGTGATGTGAGGACATATTAGCAGATCTGCATGACACTTTAAAGGTGCATCTCTTCTACCTGTGCAGTCCCCAGCAGTAAATTTGGGCTGTATCTATAAATGGCTGTAACATTGTGGTGTTTTCTATCTCTTTTATCAAATTGCAGTTTCGGGTTCAGTAGTGTCACTGCTAACCGACAGACTATTATAAAGTTGAGTCTGGCTTTCTGATGGAGACTTATTATATTTCTGTGCTACTGCAGACCCCTATGACACTGCCTGTTGCTTGGTCATCCCAGGCGCAGAGGCGTGATAAACGTCTTCATCTTTTCATCTATAAATCCTTTCTTGGATACTTGTCACCTTATATAACATTTATGCCCGACTGGAACACAGAGCCAAACTCCACTAACTAACTGCCTTATGCTGCAAGAGTCACTAGGTTTATTCTGAACTTAGAGAATTACAGATTTTTTTCCTGCCACTCAAATCTTACCATCGACACTCACTCGCCTTGGGCAATTCAAGACTACGATTTCAAACTTACAATACTTTTTATTAAAAACGATTTTACCTTTGCGAATCAGTACAAAAGAGGGAAGCCTCAGTGATTTTAAAGGCTTAAATGAAGGGTTGAATAAATTGATGAATTAAATCGAGAATTCTCCCGGCTGAATTGAGGTCAGGGTGGTTGGTTTTGGCCTTCCAGTCGTACTGATTGACTTTAGGAATGTTTTAATCTGACTTTAAAAACGTAGTGAAGAAGGGCTTTTCGTATAGAGTGATGTTAAGAACAGAGTTAGGCATTCAGTTGTGATGGTAAGGGGATACAAGGAACCCATGATGTCTGTGGGATGTCCACACAAACATAGAGAGACGTGTGTGTGTGTGTGCGTGCCTGCGTGCGTGTGCACTTTATCCTTGGATGACAACACTGTATTGATTAACCCTGATGATTTTGTCTCACAGCTGATCTGCATTTCTGTGTGTCAGCATGCAAACAAGTGTGCCTGTGTTTGTGTTTGTGTGTGTGTTTGTGTGTGTGTGTGTGTGTGTGTGTGTGTGTGTGTGTGTGTCTAATGTACGTGTGTGCTGCACACTGTTGGCAATGAGCATATTATGTAGGAGTGCATGTTGATCATGTTAATGGGCTTAGGTGCATTATGTTCGTATAAAACAAACGTGTGAAATTAGTCATTTGTGTTCATGCTGGGGAATCTGTGTGTTTGTGTGTGTTTGTGTGCTTGTGTGGGCATGTGGCCTTGGTCACCACAAGATAAAGATGTCCAGTGCTGCTCTATCAGGTCCCATCAGTATTCAGCTGCAGCGGTACCAGCCTATTCACTTAAGGGGAGCTGGGCACAATTAGCTGTTAACATTACATGGCAGAATTAAGCCTGGGCCAGTAATCCCGGGGGAAATTAAACCACAGGCAAATCATTAAACCACAAGCTAAACATTAACAGCCATTTGCATTTTTATTGCACCTGAAAAGAATGTGCCAGGTCCATTATCAGTGAGAGACAGAGAGAGACTTCTTATTTATTATTGTTATGTTGTCCCGTGTGGAAACACAATGGAATTTACATGGGGAAAGAAGCAAACGAGAGGCCTTATTTTCACGCTGGCGTTTTTGGAGTGTTATGATTACAAATTCGTACAAGGCAGAAATGCCTGGCAGTGGATACAATGACTTGTTTGTTATGCAAATCCTTTGCTTTCATCCCTCCCAAAAATAAACAATCCCAAACAGATGACAATTTGCAGAGGGGCTCAGCTGACTCAGGCCAGCAGTTTGGCTGTTGACAGGTTCTTATAGTTTGCAGTGTCATTGCTATTAGAGTATAAGTAAACAGCCTAATGTAAAAAAAAACAAAACAAAAAAACGATAACAACAACTAGAAAAGCACTTGGAGAGCGCAGACCTCCACCAAGGCAGATCAGTCCGCACCCCCCCAATCACCACCAAAATGTAATCATTTGTTCCTTGTGCCAGTATCAACATTTCCTGAAAATTTCATCAAAATCGATCTATAACATTTTGAGTTATCTTGCTAACAGACAGACAAACAAACCCTGATGAAAACATAACCTTCACCGTCCTTGGCGGAGGTAACAAACTGGGAGCAATGAAATATAAATGGGGTGAAGAGGTCATCGTTTGATTCTGTTTTCTTATTTTCTCTTCCTGTGCAGGTGAGTGGGATGTGTGGACAGTCTCCACCGAGGGCCTCTCGCTCCGTTGGATCCCCTCCTCCCCAAGTTCCCGCCGCCTCCGCAGGCCGCAGCACTCAGCCTTCCTCATCCTCATCCTCTTCCTCAGATGCTGATGAGACTTTGGCTGGGCTCCGCAGGTGAGGAAATCGGGGACTGTAATCCAGCCTGAGACCTTTCCAGCTGATCAAGCAGCAGCACTTACTTCCTGTAGGAAACATTTGGCCGACAGACAAATATTGCTCCTGACACTTTGGACAGGTTTCCTCCTGTTTCCTAGTGACACATCATCTTTCTCCACTCGAGTGTTTTTAACACCCTTGATGCAGTAACGGGCTTAAATGAACAGTGCAGTAATACCCAGCAGGGTCGCTGGCTTCGGCAGCGCCATGGTCAGATAAATGTCAATTAGGAACAGAGACACCGCTTAGTCTTTCCTCTTTTACTGCCTGTTTCTACAGGGGATCTCATCGACTTTGTTTCAGTGTTATCTAGCTCAATTCCCTCTCTGTCTCCTCATCTTTCTCTTTGTTTCTTTCCTTCGCTCTCTCAGGACAGTCTTATCTTTCTGCTTTTCTCCCAGCTGATGAATCCAACTTATATTCAGATTAACTCCACTGTTGTGTTTTCTCTGTGTTGAACGCTTCCTGTCTTTTTTGCCTCCTTCAGGGAGTTCATATCCAGCCTGAGGGGCTTTATCTCCTTCTACAGTGGTCTAGGAGAGGCACTGTGCAGCCGCGAGCCTCCTCCCACAAATCACTCCCTCTGCTGGAACGGCCAGGAGATGACAGACAGGTAAATCAGTGTCTTGTTTTACTCAAATCTACAGCCATAAAACACTGCATTCACACTGCCAGCCTCAGCGCTCAGCTCAGATTTACTGCTCAGCTCAGGTTTGTTTGGTTTTTGTTTAGCTCTTCACATTTTTTTTTTTTTAAAGTTTAGCAAATAATAGAGCCTGATGTAATTAAACACATGAACAAGAAAATAACAGGTATGTCTCACACAGCACACAGGAGCACACTGACAATAGGATACAACAATTATAGATCATAATTTTGAGCACTTTTTTCAGAAAATGAGGCAAAATCCTCAAATTTCAGCCTGATTATTAGTTTACTATTACAGTAAACTGAATATATATGTGTTTTGGACCAAACACAGACGTTTAGCTGTATTCAAAGATTCAGAAAGATTCAAAGATTTCTTATTGTCAGTTCACTAGATGCACAGGACATACACATAATTGAAATGCTGTTCTCTCTCACCTTATTACAAAAAGAGGTTAAAAAAAGATAGAACAAGAATAAATAAGAGGTATGAAGAATAAATTATAATAGTATATTAAATGTATACATCAGTCTATTTACAATGGAAGTGGTAATGCAATACAGTAACGGCTATGAGGTGAATAACCGATATGCTTTAGCAGACACAAATTAACACTTTCAACAGATTAACTGGAACATTTAATTTGTAAGTAGCTGTTGAATTTAATGAAATCCACCGCTGGATGATTAATAGGACCAGTATGAAAATGAAGAGAGACTAAGTGACCACCAACAGTGCACAATTCTGATGAATGTTGATGTAGAATAGCATAAAAGTCGCATGTATTCTGATGTACATCACAGAAAATCAGATCTATATCAGATTCAATTTACATATGAGTGTCCTGAACCAGAATAGAACAGAGCTGACTCCCTGTGACTTGTACTGTTTACACTGTAACAAAAAAGAACATCTTCACACATCATACAGTCACAGAAAAAATTATTAGACCACCCCTTGTGTTCTTCAATTTCTTGTTCATTTTAATGCCTGGTACAACTAAAGGTACATTTGTTTGGACAAATATAATGATAACAACAAAAATAGCTCGTAAGAGTTTAATATCAGAGCTGATATCTAGACATTTTCCATGTTTTCTTGATAATAACCAAAATTACTTCAGTTTTTGCATCAATAGCTATGGCATTGTAATGCTAAAAACAGTGCTTTTAGGCATTCCATGTTTTCTTTTCTGTCTGTTTTAGTCACATGATACATACATGAGTTCATACTTGATTGCAGATTTTCGTGACTGTATGTGAACAACAGTGAGATTTTAGCCACTTTTACCTGCTGTCTATTTGACACCCGTAGGGTCGTAATGCATCTTTGGACAAAATCCATCCAAAGAGAAGACCTTGCGGCCCATAGGAGGGTTCTGCTCAGGTTTAATTGGCTTTCTAAATATAAATACAAATAGTCTGAATCCTCTATTCCCGGTACGTATCTATGGGAGTGTAGGTGAGTTGAAGGGTAAGTTTTCTCAGAGTTGATGAGCCTCACACAAGGGCCCCCCTCTCCCACTGAGTGCAAGTGTAAATCTTGACTTTGGCTCTATGGGATGTTATTAATGTCAGGCGTGCTGTCACCTTCTTCTCGCTTTAGTTAATTGCTGTTTCGATCGTTCTCTCCTCCTTCATCCAACATCTCCCGTGCACCCTGTGAAACCTAATTTGGTTTTTGCAATATTTCACTTCACCCCTGTCCTTTGGCTCCACACATCATAACTTCCTCCTTTCTGCTGTGCCATCAGCTGGCTTCAATTTCAATTTGGCTTCAGTAGTTATAGATATCATTCATTTTCTTCTTTTTTTTTTTTTTTTTACTCTGTTCATAACTGAATCTACACAGACGCACAAGTTACAGACAAGCAGTAGTCTGAGCTATGTTTTACTTGAGAATTCAGTGTAAAGTGTGATCTGACTGTCACAGTTTGCTAAAAGAGAAAGAGTCCAGAGAGAGGACTTCAGGTTTAGCAGGAGGGCAAAGCTGTCTCGAGGCGATCATTACAAGCTGGACCAAAGAGCGCGATAGCAAGGAGTAGGGAGGCAGGAGAGAGACGAACTGATGGAGAGATTACAACATTTTGTGGCAAGCTATTCTCTGTGTCATCTACGAGGGCAGACGCCTGCAAATTCCTGCGGGTGCATTTTCCCTCCGAGATTTGTTCTGGATCATCTTCTATTATCCTCCCCTATAGAAGCTTCTCCAAACAGTGGCATTCAGACTTGCATTGTTTCATGTGGATAAATTTAGATTTGGTGGGTGTGGGTGGTGGCGGCTGGGGGAGGGTGGGGGTACACTGGAGGGGTCGGGTGCTGCTGAATGTCTCCAATACTCGAGGAGTGATCTCGGAGCTAAATGTGTTTTTTTTTTTTTTTATCAGCCATGTTTACCATCTACCACCTGGAGCCAAGATCAGAGGAGCTAGTCTTTTCACCACATCAAAGAGCGTTACGCTGATAACTGTGGTAACAAATGTAATGCCGTGTCAACTCAAAACATTGCATTTCCATTCCCCCCTTGGATGTAATGACAGTGTAAAAGCAGGCAGAGGTGTGAAAACTCTGATAATAGATAAGATGCTGTGTCAACCGTAAACATTTATACTACAGCTCTTTTAGATATGATCTAAATTTGATTCGCTTTTTGCTAAACATGACGTGCAGCCAGGAGAAGTAGCGTGTGCTGGAAACTAATAAAGCTTTCATTCCTCGTTCTGTGACCTTTGACCTTGTCACCAGCCTTAGCGGGACTAGAGGTGTGATCCATCAGGTGGCGTGAAAAGTGTCAGACTCCATTATGTTTTCTCTCAGCACCTGCGTCTTTGTCCCTGCTGTTGTTTATTCTGAGGCTGGAGCTCATTCAGACTGGACTTAACAGCTTCATAATTGGTGTTAGATTCAATTAGGTTATCACGAGTTAACTTGAGATTTGATCAGTTCTGCTCTAACGCAGGTGCGATCAGATAGCACACCTCAGTGGTTAAAACACGCCTGACTGGCAGCTATCATGTGAAACGCTAACCTGCCTCGGCTCCTTATCCTCACTCCACATCTCCCTCCCCTCTAATCCTCCTTCCTCGACCCATATTTCCTCTTTTCCTCGCTTAATGGATCACACATCTCGTTCCATTATTAATGTGATAATTAGCCGCGGAGAAAGGGGTGAGATCATGGCTAAAAAGAAGAATAAATAACTGGGGAAATGTAATTTGAGTTTAATGAAAAGTCTGACTTGGGGAGAGCGGAAGACTGATGAATGGAGACGGCAGGTGAAAGGTGTGTGTGAGTGTGTATGTGTGTCACAGGGAATGACCTCATACTTTTTACATCTACGCTGCAAAAACAACCCTGGCACAAAGAAGCCCAATATTCTTTAATATCACCAAACTGTCAATAGAGCAAGGACATTTTCTCTAATTTCTGTCATTGCTGGAATAATGGTAATGCTGTCGATTAACATGAAAATGAATGAAATGACCATTAATTACTCTGTTTATTTGCGTAATAAGTAAAGCTGAATTTTTTTCATATAAACACACATTTACAGAAGATGTTCTGTTTCTGAATGACATTTCAGTTTGCTAAAACGAGAACCCTAATAATGGTCTCAGACTTTTGCATAGTAGAGTATAACCGGCTTTATCCACCAGTGAGTCATGACTCAAAAGTGGGTTGTGGATTTATCGAAGTGTGTGGAAAAAAAAAAAATCTATTCAAGTGCCTTCCTAAAGAAGTTAGCATAAAATGAGGCATTGAAACTAAAATCATTAAAGTTAAAATACATACATATGCATTTCTTCATTTCTCCATTGAGATACAAACATTAGTTTACAGAAAGTTTGCAAACAGCATTTAAACAAAAATACAAGTGTAAAAATACTCTTTGCACTTAACACATCTTGAATGCTTTTGTTCAGACGATATGAAATTTACTGCACAAATCCGGTGGTTTATTCAACATATGTCAAATGTTTCTATTGTGTGAGCTGCTTTTCATCCTGGTAACAGACTTATTGGTAATTTTTGCCTGTAAAAGCCATCTAGTTGAAATTTTTCATGTGCATTTAATACCGTGCACATATTTCTTGTATTTTCCTGTTTACCATAATAGAGAGATTGAGAAATACATATGAACGGTAATCAAAAAGCAAAAACAGCATGGCTAAAGGTGGCCTAAGGCTTTTGCACAGTTCTGTAATTAAGTCCTTTGCCCTTGAAACGTGTCAGAATGTGTCATATTGCCCAATGCTGAAGAATCCAAATCTCCAGACCTACCTTGTGTCACATCTTCAAGTAAAAGTGTGAGCATTACAAGTGCAAACAGACAGACCCATACCCCTGTCAGGATGAGACAAAGAAGAAAGAACAATATTATTACTGTGTTTGCATATTATTGAGACCAAAAATGATAAAAATCACACAGGACAGTTTGAACTGAGTATCATATTAAGACAAAGATAGATGTATTTTCTAACAACGTAATTATGTTCAAATTGAAAAAACATGCTTGAGAGGTTAATTTCCTTTTTATAACAAAATCAAAACAAGGCATTTGTTACTGTGTTGAAATTCTATTTTTGCTGTCCACACGAAAACCAGTTTTTTTTAAGGCCCCTTCCTCTCCCTGACCATCCATCCTTTTTTCCTCCCCTTTTCCCACTCAAACCCATTTGTCCTTCATCTTTCAAGCGTTTTCAGCAGTAAAGCAGCTGACATTTACACAGAGATGTGATCTCCGTCTACACCACCAATCATACTACCATGTGTTAATAAAAGATGATATGTTGTCAATCTGTACTCATCTCTGGTGTAAAACATGTTCTCAGGGAGTAGTTTTGTTGGTGGGAAGGGGTTAATATCTGACACTAGAGCCTGAGGCGAACAAACACCTGCAGGAAAGTCTCGACATGAAACACAACAAGTGGAGAGAACTCTACCTTTCAGACTCAGCAGCTCCTCCTCTTGATTACATACACAGTAGTCAACAGAGCACCGTCTCCTCGGATACACATCCAGACATGTGAGCACCTGCCTTCAGGCTGCATACTCTTAAATATACAGTCCCTCCACTAATGTCCTCTCATTAACTTCAGATATGATTAAAGAGCTGCTAATTGGCTGTGTTAATGAATTACTAGACTGAGTTTGTGTGATGGTCAAAATCCACTTAGGATATTTTTGCCTCGTGGTGAAAGTCAGAGATTATCCAACATGTAGCAGCGTCTATGTACTGATTAAAAGCAGGTGCCTATGAGTTTAACATGATATATACATAAAACACTATGAGGTTTCACTATGATGAAGGATGTGGTTGAAACATTTTGAACATACACCAAAAAACGACATCACTTTTTTAGAAATATGCATCCCCAACCACCTTTATTATATTGAAAACATTGTAATCCCTTTTTAACTTTACAGACTTAATGTCTCCAGAGTTTGTCCGTTGGTTAGGGTTGGGTTCCAAATGATCTTTCCAGCTCCGCAGCTCTGGCCCTGAACTGAAATCCAGAAGAGCTGTCATTCATCATGTCAACACTAGATGGTGATAAACACTCAGTGTGAGTGTGTGTGGCAGAGCAACAGTCAGCTCATTATGTCTGCTGCTCACGAAGCTTCCTTTCAGCTCCCTGAAGTCATTGAAAACCCCACAAACTGTTACATTTTCCTTTTTTTTCTCTCTTTCTGTCCTGTCAGGTTTTCCGGACCTGGCCTGAAGCGATCACATCCTGGCCCAGAATCCCGGAGCAACAAACCCCCAGAGCCAATCATCAGCCAGATTATAGACAAACTCAAACACATCAACCAGGTGAGCAGAGTGTATTCAGTTCATACTTGATTCTTTTACTGTTAGTATAAAAGAAGGAAAACAGAGGGGTTTTTTCCTCTTTTTTCAACAAATTATTTTGTTCTGACCAAACTTGAAGCCAATTTTCATCAATGTTTGAGTAAAAATCTAAACATCCACAGCTGGAGTCCAAATTTCAACACTTATATGACATCCATAAAATTGCTTAGACACTATCAAGTATTGGACATTTACAGTTTAGAATCACTAGAGTAAATCTTATAAGCATTTTTTTTTATTGATGGCGTTATATTAGGAAACAGCCTCAAATAGTGGTACATCAGTTAAGTTTTATTTTTATTTGCACAGACACTAACAAGAGAAATATCATTCGAGAAAGAGAAATATCATTTTATTTTTATTTTTATTTTTTTAATTATTTTTCTACTCTCAAAGCAGTTTTTACACGTGTAAAAACTGCTTTGAGAGTAGAAAAATATAAATGACTGGAAAAGGATAGATAAATATTTGCACCCTAATGGGCACTGTAAATTTTATAATGCCAAAGGACTCTCTTTACTGTTTACGAATAAGTACAGAAAAACACATTTGTAATACCTCAGACATGCAGCAGATAGGGGTTTTATCTTCAAACACCATGCCGCTGTTACTTAAGATGCATCATTTGTAATTTCCATGTGAAATCACTGACTAACCTTTTAATTTATGTGCATGTTGCCCTTTTCGGAGGCAGAGCACAGGACAAAGACTAAAAGTGTTGATATTCGTGGTGTGCCTGAGATGAAATCCACCGAGACCCTGTGTTCAAGGTGACGTTGAAACCTTAAACAGCGCTGCAAACTTCTGAATACTTTGTACATCTGAGGCTTTTTGACTTTGTGTCATCTGTGCCGCCCCCGAAAACCACCTCCATTCCTTTTGTTAACAGTGGAGGACACTCTGCAGGTGCTGGAGGTTGTTGTGACTGTCAGGATCTGAGCTTCAGTTGCAGTAAGCCCCAGCTGTCATCAAGGCCAGAGCCCCGTATTTTTGATTTTTTTTTTTTTTTTTGTCGCTGCTTCCATCACCATGGAAACCATCTTTTGGAGTGGGCTGTCTGAGTGAGAGATGCTCGTGTGTAGGCTCAAAGTCAGCCTCTGTAGGTTGATATATCAGCCCACGGATCTGTCTATATTTCCTGGTTCCTTACATTTGTAGATGTCGACACGTTGGATTGACCCCCTACACAAACACACGCCTTCCTCTAGTGCGTTTATGTGCGTGTCTTTGTCTGTAAGCGAGCCTCTGAGTGCTGAAGGCCTGTCTTGGTGGATTACAATCCTTCTCTCCTGTTTAAACAACCTGGGAGATCTAAGGAGCAACTGTGGATGTTTAACACTCCCCCCTCTGACAACCAGAGACCCTCGAGAAAAAATACAGCGCGCTGGTGGATTCAGGCGCTGTAATTTCCTCAATTACTTTTGCTGTATTACCTCATGCAGTCCTGCTGCAAGTGAGAAGAGTTTCTTTTACCCCCTGCCATCCCTTTTTCACCCACTCATGATTCATCCTAAATATGTCTCATAAGGCCTGTTTTACTGGGAGATTACGGATTTAGGCCGACTTAAAGGATAATTCCAGTTTATCACAGCTGGAGTCTTATTTAGTAGGTTTGGCCATAATGTTTCTGTCAGTCACATATACAACAATGTGTGCAGAGAGCTGGAAACAGGGCAGCGCTGTCTTGAAGAAGTCAGATAAGGCAAGATGGAGCAAAGTGGACAGGCATTTTAGATTAAATGGGGGAAAAAAAGAAATTAAATGACTATCCACACTTTGCACAGCAAAACTGTGGGATACACAAGTTGCCTTTTTAAATAGATTTGTTTTTCAGGAGACCAATAACTGATGTTTGGAGTCGATACATGATACATTTGCAAAAAAAACAAAACAAATCACTAAAATGCTGGAAATATTTCAAGCTGTCAGATCTAAGTACAGTTCAATATTTCAACATTATTTGTCAGGTTACTGGATCATTAAATAGTAATTAAATAAGCTGACATTCTTTTCTATTTTCTGTGCTAAATGACTAGTGTTCATGATGTATATCCAGCAAATTCTGCATTTAGGATGTTTTTTTGAGACCAGTTCATTTACTTTATTGTATTTATAAAATATCAGATCTGATAATCAGCCTATAATTAGTCAGTAATTTTAACTAATGACTTTTGTGACTATGACATAATTGATTATAAAACCTAAGATCAAGATCAGAAGGAAAAAAATAAAACAATCTAAGTTTGTGAAGAAGCCGAAATGTGCTGTGATGTAAAAAACAAGACAAAACAATGGCTTTTTGGAAACTTCCTGCTGTGACAGGGATAAACATTGTTACCAGTATGATAACAAGCAGAGCGGCTGTAGTGTGCACTGTTTACCATGTGGATCGGGTTGCTGATCGGCTTTTGATGAGATTTTGCTAGAAAATGCAGTTTGGTGAAATGACAGATCTGATTGTGTTACAGACTCACTTCGCCTCGCTCTGTGTCTCCATGCGATCAGATGTTCTCAGTAACCCAACGCTATTGGCCTCCATGTCACGTTGATGACATGGTGCAGTACATGTGGACATTCCTGGGGTTTGGATTGTCTTTATATAAACGCCTGATATTTATGCAGATTGACTATTGGCATGGGAGCGTTTAATCCCATATCTGATGACCATACAACAGAGTGAAGCACACTTCTGCTTGAACTTCCCTTTAGATCTCGACTTCAATGGACTGGATTAACATCTGACAAAAGGCTCACTGCACTTGATTGCATATTTCATGTGCAGTAAAACTCTTTATGACTCATAGCAGTGTTTTTTTCAGATTTTTCAGAAATCAAATTATACAAATATTTTTATTGCAAATCATCGCTGCACTGGCACAAAACAATACGATGCAATATAATACAACAACCCTGTAATAAATTCACCCTTTGTGATGTTTACAATATTCAGTTTTATTGCGCCAGTGATCGCTCAGTTTATGGTAACTTCTGAGGCCACAATTCATGTTGTTTTATATCTTATTTCATCATAGTGTAAACTGTCCCTGTTATTGTGTCTTCCATTTGTGTATTCGAATTAACAAACAAGAATATGTAAGAAAATCCTCCAACACAAACCACTGATGTCAGGTTTGACCCAACTTTAAATATTCTTTATAATCCTGCTAAATGTTTACTGACTGTACACAGTGTTTCATGGTCTAAGCTGCTCTGAGCAGACATGTTGTAAACAACCTCTGAAGGCACTGGAGAAAGTGATGTTGTATAGTTAAAAGCACTTTTACAAGGTCTCCGCCTCCCTGCCAGTTGAAAGACCACCAGCCCTGAGTGATGCAGGGCTAAAAGCAAATGAACTAATTAACCATCTGATATGAGATAGTAGGCAACAACTCACAGATAATTACTTACACATGCCCTGTTTGTATGCGGTGTGCATGAGGACACGCCAACAATGAGCCCGTATGTGTAATGTTCCTGGACATGGACCAGCAGACTGCCATTCTGATTAAAAATCAGCAGCATTTCAGTCTCATGATGTCCCTGTACGTTTGTGTGCAACATGTTAAGAGCTGAAGGCTGAACAGTGTACAGGTTATCGAATTTAATGTATATTCACCTCTTCATTTGGGACATGAGTGACTCGCATTCTGGTCTTTACAAGTCCTATACGGCTCTTTTATCCTGCACACGTTTTCCATTTGAATGAACATTATTCTCCTTTTGGCTCAAAACTTTGGACACAATCAATGGTTCTTCCAGCTCGTGCTGACCCAGTTTCTAACCACGAATCAGCTCCAGCCCACAGTCTACGAGGCTGTGTCATAAAGTATAGGGGCTACAGTAAAGGGGAACCTGGGACCCCTCCAAAGAATCCACTTCCTTCCAACTTTAATCCCCCTGATGTTTCATTCCTCCACTCCTAAGTGCTTCGTGACGATGGCGCTGTAAAATGCAACTATGCAGCAGGAAATGTGTCATTTCTCACGTTGTCAGTGTTGATCAGAGTATCAGCAGATACAGAGACAGTCTGGCAGGGAGACCCAGGCCTTTGTGCCTCTATGAAGCTAAACTAAACACCAAAGAAAAAAAAAATGTAAGAGCTGTTCGCCTCAGCTTATAAAACAACGTTTTCTCACGCCTAAAGCAGCTGATGTCATAACTGAGCTGAGGCCAAGTTTAAAGTGAACTGTGCACTATAAATGGATGAAGAGAAATGACTTCTCCTTCAGTTATTGTTTCCTGACTTGGAATCTTTAAACATTACAGGACTGCGAGGAGCCACGGACATTTTTGCGCTTGCTTACACAGTGTTCAAATTCCTGTGTGAGGTCCTGTCTGTGTGTTGTGCTCTGTATACGTAGTAGCTGATGCAGAAAATGTGCATCAGCATCCTCTCTTTGGCTGTGGTATCAAGTTGTTGATATTCAGTGATACCAGAGGAAGATGTTCTACTGTTTTTTACCTGAAAAGTATACTGCAGCCATGACACTTGCTTACCGCCTCAGTTTTGGGAAGGCTGGCCGTGTGAGTTCCTGCCTGTCGACGCATATCCAGAGTTAGTGCTCCAAAATAGAACACATCATTTTGATGATACGTCCTTGTTCTGTGGAGATGAGTTTGTTTTTCTGAACATCTGTTTAACTTCCCAGAGTATCAGGTTTCTCCACTGAACAACTAATCTCACAGGAGATGGTTGAGCTAGTGGCAAAATAGAGCAATTATGTGATTGGTCTTTGATTACATAGCATTTCCCACTCATTTGTCAGATGAGTTTGCCATTTAACGGGTCAGACCTCCTGGGATTATTCTGACAGGCTACTCGACTTTATGACACTATTTGGAGAGATACACTGGCAGCACCACAGATGTGAAAGACATCTTTGTTAAGGTCTTTTTCTGAATCCCTTTGGGCAAAATACAATTATTCCATCTTAGTCTATGGTTGAAATTATTCTGTCATTTAAAGGATTAGAAACATCTTTATATTGCAGGTCAAAGATTTGATTGAGCACATTAACAAATGTATCAAGCTTTCATCCTTTTCTATCTCTCCTTGTTCACTGCCTTTCTTCCCAGCTGTACTGAGTTGTGTGTGACAGACTCCAGCTCTGTCGCCCTTCCCTCTTCCAGCCCCTCCCCCTTCCCCCTCATCTAAAGCCCTCTACTTGCAGCTTCCCAGCCTAATTGAAGCCAGAACCTGGGAAAATCCTGCAGGTAGGACAGGAATCCAGGGTGGAAAATAAACCAGATCCCAAGCGCCACAAATTCCATCACGCAGTCTCACTTCCTCCGAGCCACCAGAGCCTGGGCAGCTTGTGCTCAACACCTCGTGCACACGTATAACGAACACACTCTTAAATATATAACTCACACACATACTTAAAGGATGGACAGTTTTTACTGAGCACACACATAACATTTGCTCGCAGCAGTTAATCTTGCACATGCATACAGTAGTTGGCAAAGAACATCCCCACCTCATTTATAGCAATGACATGTAAGCGCACAAGTGGCTGTAAAATAAAGCAGAGCTCCAAATACACTTTGATAAATACAGACAGACACAATGTGCATCATAAATACAGCACAGATAAAATGGAACATGCCTCATGACAAGGCCAGCTTGTGGTGGCTTTTTCCTACAGGGTGTGCTTACAATCAGATTAATAGACACCATGGGTGTTAGACTAAGCCTGCTGTTTTGTAAACTTACACTTACTAACCTAGCCATTATGCTTGCTCCAGTCAAAGAGGCTGACTTCTGTTTGATGTTATTTACTGAAGGTTTTTGAAGCGTTATTTAATATACCCCCTCAGGGCCTTCGTCCTCTCGCCCTCCTGGTTTTTATGTCTGTGTGAAGTACAACTCTGGAAGCGGAGGAGGAAAGGAAGGCTGTTATGCCGCTATATTTGTGAGCGAGGATAAGCCATGAGGGTTCTTTAAATGAAGTGTGACACCTGGTGTAAACCTCTGAGGAGCTGCAGGGCGTTTGTGGAGCCAGAGTCCGTATATTCCTGTTGGAGCACCACACGCATGTTATCCTTTCATTTTCCAGAGCCCTCTGAATTCATGGTAAGTTTAGGATTTTAGGAGTTATGAGGAGTTATGGTTCCTTAACTTTAGGAATCCGACCAGATATCACCCCTCCTCCTCATAGTGCACACACTCACACACCCCTCTATAACCCCTGCTGGCTGGGAGGTCAGACAGAGCATGTGAGGGCCCTTTTCCTTCCAATTAGTCTGCCTGCTAATGAGGCCCAACCATTCCTTCCACTACTGCTACCCATTCCTTCTTACCTCCATACCTCCACCTTTCCCCTCCTTCCTTGTACCTCCTTTCCCTTCCCCTCCACCCCCTTCAGCCCTGAGGCCCAAGCCAGGGTCGCCACTCTCTCTCTGTACCCACTCCTCCCCCTTTACTCCCACACCAATACTACCCCACTGGGTGTAATTATCACACAGCCGGCTTATAAAAGCCCCACAAACGATGGACTCCAGAACACCGTATTTTTCACCTGCGAGGGTGTTTGGATATGTGTTTTTCATGTTTTTAGTTCAGCATTACTTTGTGTTTTAAAAGAAGCTGTCAGGCAGACGAGATATGAACAGCTGAGTCTTCCTGCCGCAGTTTCTCATCTGATCCACACATCCTGGACTTGTTGTCACTGGGCACAGTCACGTGTTGCTGTGTAACAGGATCCCCCCTCTGCAGAGGTCAAAGGTCACACTTCCTGTTTCCTGTCTCTGCTAGGTCATCAGAGGGTCTCCCTGTGAGGGTCAGACCCTCCTCTGTTCCTCCTCTGCCTTTTGTTCGGGGCAGCGGTGCTTTTGCAGAGGGGGGCACCGCAGAGTTGGGGCTCCTCTGTAGAGCTGTCATTAGCACTCCCTAACTTTATCATCCCCTCACATGCCCCCTGCTTTTCATCCTGCCAGGACTACATACCTTCTGCTTTAGTAATAATAAATTCAGTGTCTGCGTGAACTCCCTTTTATTTAAGCTAGGCCTCTCATATTATTACATAATCAGCTGATTCCTATTAAATCAGATAAGTGTGTAATCGTGATAACCATTTCACCTGTATAAAAACAACTACATGAAAATAACAGGAACAGATATGATCTTATCGCACCCTTTTCTTCTGCTGCAGTTTAGAACAGGGGTGTCATACTTTTAGTTCTGGGGTCACATTCAGGCCAATATGATCTTACGTGAAATACAGTAAAAACAAAACAAAACAAACAACAAAAAAACTGTAAAATTACATTATAAAAATGTTTACATTGCAAACTGTCTTTTAAAAAATGTCCATAACATGAACTATCATGAACAAGCTAAAATTTTTGGAAAAAAATTAGTACAATTTCAACAATATTATGTCTCAGCTTATCATTTTACTCGTGTGCATTACAATTTACACAGTGGATCTACAAAGACACAAAACATTTAGTAGCTGGTATAAAAAATTGCACTTACTTCTCTTCAGACACTTCAAGTTGTTCATATTTGTTCAGGTTATTCACATTTTTTTGTGAAAACAACAAACAAACATTTGTAACAAACATTGTAAATGTAAACATTTTCATGTAATTTTGCTTTTTTTTTTTTTACACTAAAACAAAGACAAAAATGTGAAATTGTCATTTTTCAAAGGTTATTGTGGTATCATTTTGCTGGTCCATCCCACTTGAGATCACTTGAATCAAAATGAGTTCGACATCCTTGATTGTTAATATCTTCAGTGTAATTTTTGCATTTCACAAATTCACCCCATGGGCTGGATTGGACCCTTAGGTGGGTTTTGGTTTAGAAGTTTAAGGTTTGTACATTGTGCTAAGAGCTGGTCTTTCTAAACTAACATTAGCCCATATTGCGAACTGTTGTCACTGTAGATGAGTAGAAAAACAGCATTTAAGAACTAAGCATAAGGATTTTATCAGAAAAAGAAATCCCATATCCTCTATGTGTCAGTCTACAGGCTGATATGAGAGCTGTAGGAAGAGAAGTGTCTGGGTTCACAGACTTCAACACAAACTTCATATAAACTTTCCTAGTATGCTGTATGTACTTTACTTGAGTAGCTTTTTTTTAATATTGTATATTCTGACAAAATAAGTTTGTTACTTTAATTTAATGCTTTAATGCATTTGAGGGGAATAATTTGTTGTTGTTCACAAACAAGAATGATTTCAAAGTAAATGGACAAGACAATACAATAGGAACAATAAGAAAAACAAGACAATCCATCAATGCATCCATTTGTGCATAACACGTACAACAAGGAAAACTGTCATAAAATAACAAGACAGAGACTGAACTGCAGATAAAAAGGATCATAATGTTTCAAACATTCTTGCTAACAGTGAAAACTTTTAAGCAAAGTGAATATTCATTGTTTTCAATACATTATTTTCTATTTTATTTGAATAGGTAATATTCATAATATTATGATGTTTTAAGTAGGACAGTCTTCTCAGTACATTAATGTGATTTTAGCTTTGCACAGAAACAGCAGATAGAAATGTCCCCCGAAGGCCTACTTTGTACTTTCCTACTTTGAGGACATTTCAGAGCCTGTAGTTTTTCACTTTTTCTCAAATAAAGTAAGTGAAGTAAAGTAGGTTGAATTAGTACATTAGGCTGAATCAGTACATAGTTATCTATACTTCTATTTGAGTAATGAAAGTGTGGACTGTTGCCACCTCTGGACAGCTGTAGTTTAGTCACTCTGCTTCTGTCTAACCTCTGCTTCTGTTAGCCACATGCTACACTAGCCAGCAGCAGTGCAGCTGGTTGTAGCCCTACAACCCTTTAAACCCTGTGTAAGCACAGACCACTCCACCCTCTATTTATCCACTTACCCTACCAAGTGTTCCCCGGTCCCCGGTAGGTGTGATCATGGGACCTGCAGGGACAGTCTGCTGATGTCGAATTGGAGGGTATCTTAGCAACACATGACTCTGGGAACCACGGCGATAACGTGTAAAGCAGACAAGCAGCAGACAAAAAGAGATTGTCTGAAGGGTGTAATCTGATTTAGCAACCAGCGGCCTGTGCAGGAATGGGACTTTTTAAACTATTAAACCACATGCAGACAATCGGCCACATTCACAGACATAAGTCAAGATTTTCATTTGGTTAGCCTCAAAAAAGATTGGAAATTGTTGTCATACCATATATATTTAATACTAGGGGGAATTAACCCTTTGTCTTCATTCTCCACCTTGATCTGAATTGAATAAACAGAGACGGCAGTGTGTTGTATTCTTTCCAAAGGTGAACTGGCAACAACTTGTTTTGTTATATTTTAAATGTATGTCAAGGATTTAGTAACTTCTAAAGATAATCTACCAGAAGGCCCTGCCAGAAAAGCTGAACATCTTTTCAGGTTTTAGTCCAAACAGGGGAAATCTGGAAATAGCCTTATGGGCTTAGTCAGAAAGGTGGAGTGGACACACGCCCAGTTTAACACACAACTGGAGAGCTCCTATGTTTTTTTTTTGTTTTTTTTTTCCTCCGTCTGTATGTTTGGTTCCAACTGGAATTAACATCAGGAAATTAATCTTGTCTGCATTAACTGTCTGAGGCTGGGCTCCTGTTGCGTGACATACTCGACCACGGGCAGATAGAGGAGGACAAGAGGGGAAGGAAAAAACACAGAGAAGAATGAGAAAAAAAGAGAGAGACAGAGCAGAGATCCCCCTCCTCTTTACATTTCAGATTTAATAAAAGTTGAGTAATGAGTGGAGGAGAACGGGTGGGACTGCAGGGCGGGCTGTGTCGCCCCTACGCCGCTCTGCCTGTCAGTGTGTTAAGGAGGTTTCCATGAGTCACTCTGTGGAAACTGCCTCTTGTCATCCCTCTGTCTGTCTGTCTCTCTCTCTTTCTCCCTCTGTTGCCTCCATTGGTGTTTCTCATTCATCCATTCATCACTGCTTTTCTCTCCTGGCTCTGTGGTCCAAATTACATGGCTGCAAACTTGATACAAAGGCTGCAGATTATACTGTGCATGTGGGGATTAGGTGGAAGGAAAGTTAATTTCCTTCTTTTATCAAGAAAACATAGTCTTTGCTGAAAAGTCATGTGTTTGATTTGTCTAACATATTGACCCCAGGGTATGAGCTGTTTCTCTGCTTTAACAATGCGCTAAAGGGAGCCAATTAGAGCCAAATTCAGTATTTTTTTTTACATCTCATGCAAGACTATAAAAAGCCATTTATTGTTGACCTAGCTTCTTTGTCACTATCGAAATTAAAGGATAATTCCAGTTTATTTGAGGTTTTTTGAAGTTTTTGCTGTTTAAGTTTGACTCACCAACTTAATTGCTGTGACGTGAGATACTGTATTTGCCATAGCAGTAATAACGGATTACTAAAACCATTTTGATCTGCCCAGTTTTGGATTCCCTTCAAATAAAAACTGTGCAGATAATTTTACAGAATTGTGAAGAAACAGAAACTCATGTCAGAGACTTTTGCGACTACGTCTAATAATAATGCATTGGAATCACACTGTAACAAAGGAAGCAATGTAAACAATTTCTAGCTCAAGGTGAAATGCAGACTCTGGTAAAAATGAAAAATTACATGAAAATGTATCCCCTGCAAATGATATTTCTCTTGTTAGTGTCTGTGCAAAAATAACCAAACCTCAAATAATATCTTATACATGGTGTTAACATTACAACCTTGACCCATCTTATTATGGCTGTCATGTCATCTCCATCTTGTTAAATATAATGTGGGTGATAACAGATTGACGAAAGGATCATCTTTTCAGTGTGTTATTGTTTCATCCAATTATCTAAAAATGATAATAATCAATATATCCCTTCATGAGTTATTAAATATTTACTTTTATTGTCTTTATTGCATTTATAGCATTAAGAATTCACAATGTAGGCATTAAAACCAAAGTAATGAGCCTGTTCTGAAAGTGTAAGAAGAAATAATAATATCTTTAGTGGCATCACACTTTTCAAGGCCTACGCCACTAAGTGCTTCACACCATAAAAGAAACAAGCATGAGAACAATTAAATATATATAGTGTACACTGCTTAAGAGCTTTATGCACACTATAGGCATTCAAGCACACAAAAAAGTGACATACATACACCCAATAAAAAGAAAGTAAAGACACAATAGGTGCGTTCTCGAAGGTAGAGCGATGAAAATGTTTTTTTAAACAAGAGTCAAATGTTGGATTCAAGTAGTAAAAAGAACTGACATTAGTGTGAAAATGTAGAAAGTCAGAGGTTTAAATGTGTATGTGAAATGAAGTACAAATAGCAGTACAGCAACAAACTGTGTGTACTTCCACTCTGTTGGAATGTTAAAAATCAGGTCAGCAGTTTTCATCACTATCTTATACCAAAAACAGCACGTGACGGCTGTGTGCATTTGAAGCAATCACTGAAACCATTAACATGAGACGGCAGAACGCGGTTGAGTGTATAGCGAGCTGTAGTCTGTTCAGGAACTTAAGCCTTAAGTTCTGTAGATTAGATTTGTAGACAAGATGTGTTGAGGCATTGATAGAAACATTTGGAGCAGCAGATTCCGTCTGGGCCGAGTCATGACCAGCTTGTCCAGACATGTCTTCCTCTGCGTGGAAAGGAGGACATAACCCAAGACATGATCCCAGTCACACACTGACAACGGCCTCCTTCTTTTCTGCTCACCTTCTGTCTTCATTCGTCATCCTTTTGCTTTTTTCTCTGCTAACATGACTCATCCGCTAAACAGTTTCAATTCTGAGATTCCGCATTTTCTTCATTCCTTCTCTGATTTTGTTCCTTTCAGCTGAGATTTAAGATGAGTTGTGTTGCCAGCTCATATCATACTGACGATCAGGGAGCGCAGGTTGATTCCTATCGGTGCAGGTCACCCAGTGGCTGAGCTCAGCTGCAGCTGTCGTGTCGAACAGTGACCCTGTGTGGAGTTCATGTCATGTGTGGGAGGCTGTGACAGACTTGTGGTTTCTGTGTCTCTGTCTGGGCTGGCCTGCATTGAGCAATCTGCCACATGTTTGGGCTTTGTGTGCAGCCTTTGAGCCCATGTTTCCTTGGTGTGACTTGTGCTTTTGTGTTAAGGGGAGGTGAACCCTGTGGGCTGTGGGATGCCTAGCTGCGCTGATTACATGTTCTCTGTGTCCAGCTGTCTGTCGAAGCCAGCTCCTGATGCAGCTCAGAGAGTAGAGAGAAGAGAACAGTGAGAGCGCCAGATTTCCTCTGTTAATTAAAAACATACTCAACATTTCTCCAAAAAAATGTCTCTTTTATTTGTTTCCTCCCTGCTTCCTTTTGCTTTGGGTTTTTTTAATTGCAGAAGATTCCAGCCCAGAGCAACTTGAGGTTTCTCCCTCTTGTGGTAAATCTGGAGGATCTTGACAGATCACGCTGTGGCTCGGCCTTGCCAAGAGCGCAGCGTCACTTTCGACACAAATATACATCCCACCCCTCCCCGCCACAGTGGCCGTGGCAGAGGCAGCCAGCCAGTTGGCAGCAGCCACAACGTCCTGCCACAGAACCTCAGAAAGAGGTACTGCCCTGCCTCCCCCCTGTGGAGAAGGGCACGGCTCTGTGCTCCGGCCGCTGCTATGATTATGCAGCTGATTTCTTTTTGAATTTCCCCAAAACTCATTCTGCTTGGTGCGCTCATCTGCTGCTATTTATTGCTGGTATGTACTTGTTCTAACTTCCCTCACGTGTTTGACTCAAACTGAAATCCAAAAAGTGACACTCTCTAATGCTATGATTCTTCCAACATCAGACTACAAGACCAGGCCTGTTATATGACAGATCTCCAGCAGATGGGTTGAATAATGTGGAATTTATAATTGTATGTATGGGAACTGTTTCAAAGTTCACATTAGTCCTTGAATACTGGAAGAGCTTCGAAAGGCCTTCCAGGCTTTCCTTTAACAACTAGCTCTATTCCCTAATATTATACTAATATGTCAAATATGATGAAATAAAGCTAGCAAAAAGAAAGAATGAGAGTAAAGACACAGAATCAGTATTTGGGACAATTTTATTTTGCAACTCAAACACAAGAAACTTGAAGCAACACTTGGATTTGTAAGTGTGTGTGTCTTAAATCTGTTCATCTTCATGGATCATGTATTGTGTAATTTGGCTATTATTTCCTTTTTGTTTCTCATATTTTCTAACACTGCTTGGTAGGCTACATATAGAATAGAAAACATAATGTAAATGAGTTTACCTATGTTCAACATGTGTAAGTGTATACGCAGCTTTGATTTTCTGTAGATATTCTATGTTAAAGAATGACCTTCTGACATTCTGTTTTTGGAATATTAATTGTTCTTAAAATTTATTAACATCAAACATTTTTTATCTGTAATATTTGTTTCTGAAAAATGGGTTCAGTTTATTTAATATATATCAGATGATGTGCTTTATAAAGTCAGATAAAGTGGAGGTTTTTTTAGCTTTTCAGCAATACTGCATATCGTTAGCCTCATAGTATAATTGCCTGAGTCATATTTTTGGCCAAATTGTGATATCTACATAACTTTACTCTTCTTACACTGCTGATTCATTTAATGCAGAAATCACAATTTGGTTTATGCTTATGCTATGAGGCTAACGATACGTGATATGTTCATACATGCTGCAGTGCTGGTTCATCCAGGAAATCCACACAGTTTCTTCTTTTGAGCCAATAAGTGTCTGTACATTCCTTCGGAAAGCATTGATGTTGAAAAAAATCATTTGGAAACCTAAAACATTTAAGTACAATTTTCCAAATTAACCAACTTAATTAAGCCAACTTCCAAAAGGTTCTGAGTTCAGAGTAAAAGACACAAATTACTGAAGTTTTTTCTGTTTAATTCCTCCATTATTAGACAAACCAAGTGTAAAATTGGGACATTAAATGAACCAGATTGAAGGCTGAGGATTTCCTGAATCAAATGACCGATGGCACTGGGAGTACAGGAAAGTCAGGTGACCCAAAAACTGCTCTCTGAGGGTTTAAGATACAGAAAAGGTATCACAGTGAACATGTTTCTACATCTGAAACATGCTTTTACGGTGAGGACAGTCGATGTGCACGCTGGCCGGTGGTGAGGAACACACAGACTGAGCTTTAATCATGGACACAACAGTCGCTGTCAGTGTTTCCCCCTCTCGCCTTATACCTTTTTTTAGGTTTTGTTCGAAAATACCCTGAACCACATCTTGCTCTCTGTGCTTTACAAGTGTTTGTTTGGCTTTTAATTGGTTTGCGAGGCGCCCCTCCCCTCCCAAAGTCTGACCAAGTTGCCAGGATACAGACCATGAGAAGGAATTTCAAGACCTCAATAAATCTGCGGCGGACTCCAGCAAATGCAGACAAACATGGTTGTATCTGTAATCAAACGGTTCAGTACATTAACCCTCCATTCATTACGAGGGACAGTAGGATTCTGGGACTGAAGTGTGACACCTGAGGGCCTCTGCTCTCAGCAGGTGGTGCTTCACCAGACGCCCTCAGAAAGAAGTGAAAATGTTCCTTGGGGTCAGCTGTCCTGTCTATGAGGCACTGTTTGTCCATCCCTTGGTCTAAGTGACCAGGCTTTTAGAAATGTTGTGGTCATCAGTCGTCTATGGCCTCAATGTTGAGAAATGAATGAGGGTTTGTTGAGCGGCCGTGCGGGGAACAAGGTGATGTGTGTTCCCGCTCTAAAGTTTAGAGTTTATGTCACTTGTAAAACCCAGATTGACTTGCTTATATATGCAGGGGAAAGGAACAGGCTTGTTTATCTTCTGACTGACGTAATTCTGTGATTAACTCTGGGTTTTATACCTCCGCTCTGTCTCTAACACACACACATATACACACATACACGCACACACATATACACATATACACAGATACACACATACACACACACACACACGCACACACAGTCTGATCCCAGGCAGAAGCTGCAGCTGACCTGAGACAAAGCCCATATGAACTCAATTTTCTCCCATAGACAGCCAAAACAACCAAAAGCAACAACAAAACATGCATGCTGACGTATGCAGATAGGAAGGAAATCAATAAAAAACAAACAAGGAGGTGGAGCGGCGAGATGAAAGGAGGCTTAGAGGGCAGGCGGTTGGAATTTAGCACATCTGTTACCTTGGCAGGGCTCTCAATCATGTGTGATGTTGTGGAGACTCAGAGATGGTCAGAGAGGTTGACTCCGAGCTCGCTCACATGTTTTTCACCCTCAGATAGAAGACGAGACTTTTCCTCTTTACTCGACTTGAGATCCTGAAATGTACTTTTATTTCCAGTTCAAATCCAGCAATTTTTATTTTGCTATTTGACCAACATTTAGACAAATGGAACACATCTCTTGAGGCCATTTGACAATTTAGGGATTAGGTTACATTAGGTGTAAGTTCTAGGTTTAATGTATGGTATATGTATATGTATACATTGTTTTTTGTTGATGTTTTGTTAGTTTTAGATACCTGATAGCTTTGAAATCTTATTACTGTATTATACACAGACCAGCAAAAAATAAAATAAAATCTGTCTTTATCTTTGATGATGGCATGCATTCACTGTGCCATTGTTTCAATAAGCTTATGCAATATGACATTTATCATATTCATTTCCAAAGTTGCATTTATTTTTTTTCTGTAAGATCTTGTTTTGATGATGGGAGAGTCAGACCCAAAATATATATAAATGTACATTTATAACAGCTTGTTCCCACTGAGTGGTGTGTTTCAGTTTGGTATGGTATGCTATTTTGTGCATTTTCACTGTAAGAGAGCTCCAAGTGACCTGTACTGTAGCATTTCTTGTTACCCTTGTGATGGAGCTTCATAGTACAATGGTTCCAGCACAGATAGGGTGGAGTCAGACCCAATACAGTTCATTAATTGAGTGACAGAAAAACATCATTCCTTACTGCTGGATGTCCTTTATTGTGTCTGTTAGTTGTGTTGTGTTCATTGTCGTCACACTGGTATGATGTCACACCAGGTATTTGGCCTAAACCCTGCCTACCAAGCGAGGGTATGGTCAGCAGTGGACACACTCACCTGGACGCACCTTACTATTCCAAACCGTACTGTACTGTACCCACCCAAACTGTACCACTCAGTGGAAAGGCCCTATAATGTCATTTACTTCAGTCTATGGCCGTATGACTTATCAGGCTGTCCATTTCACATCTCCCTATCTCTCATTGTTGTAGTTGTATTTTAAGTGAATAAACTGAACTGAATTTCACTGTTGCTGTTCAAGACAAAAACAACTTTGCTTATTTTTCTCAGTTTGTCATGTTTTACTTTAAAGTATGTATGCCATTGCCCACTTTTACATTTGGTCAAGTAAAATCCACAGATTTCTCAGGAAGTCGATTTATAGTTCCTGGATGTGTCTGCATTATTTATTGGTTGATTAGATTACCACAGTTCTCAATAAACACATCTGGTATGTGTTGCACAACACATTATGAGCTTCTGTAAATCACTCGTGAAAATATGAGAGTTGAACAACAACCACATCGACGGGCTAAAGGCCAAGTTTCCTTCAGATCAGTTCAGATTATATTTCAGATAATTCTTTTCATAAAAAATCCACCTTTGCTGCCTAAATTAGAGCTCAGTGGTTATTACAAGAATGTCAGCTATTAAAACCGTGAACATCAATTTGTCTTCATCTGTCATCCTACTTTCTCATTTTTAGATTGTAACCCTGATGTCCATTTGGGCTGAGTGTGTTATGTGGTATTATTGTATGCCTGTTGCCCTGAGACAACCACTCAAGACAATAATGTTTGCCAGTAACAACACAATCAGACCGGTCGACTTGCCCCACTGTTTCTTTTTCTACCAGTAAATTACATGGAGGCGCAGCCGCAAGCCTTTGAATGAATCACGTTTGGACAAAAATAACAAAACTGGCACAGATAACAAAACTGTTTTCCTGCCTGGTGATTATAATTAGAGTTTGGTAAATACCGTCACTTTTAGATCCTACCAAGTTTTTGTCTGGAATTTCCCTTACACTGTCATAATAACATAGTGGAGATTAAGATCAAGAGACGCCTCTTATTTATTTTCACAGCTTTTTTAAACCATTAATGCACAGGCACAATCTGACCACAGCGTGATTCACAACGAAGCTGAGGGAGGGGTGCATTTTATTTTAACGTCATTACCTTTAACCTCTTCCTGTTTGTCCCACAGTTGCTGCGGCTTGTGACCGTGTCTGAGAAGCGCTGGAGAGTCCGGTCACGTGGAGGTGGAGCGGACGGGTGGAGCGATGAGGGAGAGGAGGGATTTGGGAGCGGCGACTGCGATGATGAAGATGAGTGCAGTGGGATGTCTGGGCTGGGGCCACCACCGAGACGCAAACGGTTGCGCATCTTTGCAGGTTAGACACACATATTCGAGCTGGATCTCCAAATTTAATTTAACTGCAGCTTGTGTGCTTTCAAATGAGGCGCAGCATCCACATTGATAACTTTAAATTGCCTTAAATTGCATTTATAAGACAGGATGTGGGCAAAAAAGCTATTAAGTTGTTTATGTGTAAGCCTGCTAACCAAATTGGAGGTATTTACTTAAAAACTGGTAAGTATATGAATAGGTTTGGCTTCTTTTGCACTGAGTCACAGCAATCACAGTCCAAACACAAGCACAGCAGAGATGTGTTTACATGACTACTGTACATGTTGACACCACCGTGACACTATGCAGCAGGAGACATGAGACTTCCTCAGGTAGCCGCCTCACCTCGACCTCTTGACCTCCTCGCTGCCAATCCCTCGAACACGTCAGACATGCTCTCTGAAAGCCAAACAAAGAACAAATGAAGCTACAAACTGTTCGAAGAAAAGAAACCAAACAGTGGAAGAGGGAGAAAACAGGCAGGGAGCAGGAACAAGGGGGTTCGATACGCCGACACAAAGCCTGCACAGCTGAGCAAACATGGCAGTGGGAGTAGTCCTCTTGTCGGGGATGTTGTGGCAGAGATTTGACTTTGCCGGGCAGGAGAGAGAGCAGGAACCTGGGGTTAACACAGGAATCCTACTGGGCCATTACTTCCAGCAGGCTGGGCCGTGAGAGCCTGATGCCCTCTCTTACAGTCTCCTGTTAGTGAACTGTACGGTTCTGCTTCGACACACAGAGTCATTATACTGTCTCCTCTGACTGCCTTGAAGGCTGACACTACGGGAAATTAAAGCTCCCGTTGCAGTCTGACCTCCATCTCAATCTCAGTGTCCCTCCAATTTTCCCTTATCTACCCAGTGAATTACCTGATTGGATGTTTGTGCTTTTGACGGGTGTGCTCACCATGTGTGTGCGAGTATGTCTGCAGGCACAAATACGTCTGTTTGTGTCTGTTTGTGACTGTTTGTGCAAGAACCCGCAATGTTTGCAGACCTTGGAGAGTCCCTTCTCATTGGCACATACACAGATAGCTACTGATAGCCTGTGATGACCCAGGAAAATGCTGACCTAGCATGGTCACCCAGCCCCTTTTGGTCAAACAGGGGACTAGGGTTCAAAGGTTAACCTTCAGAGCATGAGGCCTAATGGTCTGCCTGTCTGTGCTCTGGTGAAATGAGATGGACGAGGCAGATTTGGTTTCACAAAGCCTGGAGCAGAGTGAGGGACGGTGCAGCACACACACACATACACAGACGACTAGTAGAAAAAGGTGACAGGAGTCGTAACAGCGAGGTGCAGACCAGACAGAGGCCAAGCGGAGACGCCCCTATGGCACAGCACAGCCCCTCCCAGCCGACCTGCAGACCACACAGAGATGTTCCCAAATATCCACGTAATGATGGATCTGTCCACGCTCCATCTCTGCACAGATTCCATAACGTGCTAATCAGTAATGCTCACCCAATACACACATACAATTCCCCTTCTGACCAATCAAACCCCACACCACACATTCCCCAGAGCATTCCAGGCCAGGGGAGCTATTCCAGGACAAGGATCACCCCCAACCCACCCTACCCCCTGCTCCACCCCCACTGCTCTAAAGCCAGACAAACAGCCAGGCAATAGACTAGTTACTGCTTTACGCACCAGTGATGCAGAGCACTCACTGACCTTTATGATTCGGTGCCACTCAGGTTCTGTCATTTGTCAGCTAAAGTTGTCATGAAAAAAGGAAAAATAATCAATGTAATAGCTTTCATCTTTGTTTTATCTGAAAGACAAGCATTTGTTAGCTTTAAATTACTTTTTTTTATCACCACCCAGCAGCTATAATCAATTAGAAACACACAATCAGATTAAGAGAAACACATGCTGAGAAGCGGATGATGATCACATGATCAAATATTTTCATTCAGTGTTAAAGAATCGTTTGGCCTTTGACTCTTGATATGTTTAGAACACAGCTAATGTGGCTAAAAAGTGCAGATTGTACAGTAACATAAAATACACAAGGAAACTCAGTTGGGAATCAAATCTTTGAGAGAAATATTTCCTTTTGAAAAATAACTTTAATGTGTTACAAAGTGTTCAGCAGCTTATGTGTAGTAATATGTCATAGAGGACGTCAATTTCTCGTGTTCGCGCCTCACCTGCTTTTTCACGGTTTCATACACAACTGGTCTCAAACTGTGGAGCCTCTGTGTGAACCTGCCTCAAAAAAACATGTTCTTCATTAGCTCATCCCTTCATGTTAACTGACTTACTTACTGTCACAGGAATAGACAAGAAAACACTGTCACAAAAATGCAAACATAATTATTTGCTGTTGTTCATAGTGTTAAAACATAGTTCTCCTTGTGGAAAATTGTAATTGAGCAGAATAATATGTTTATCAACTCTGCTTTAACATGCTGCAGCCAGAAAATCACTTGGCCATTCACGGGGTAATGTCTTGTGACTTAAATCAGCAATACACAATAAATTACAAAGGAAAAATGTTAAATTAATTCACAAATTTCTCTTCATATAAAAGCAGTTGACTCCTCAGTTCTTTGATTATAGCTGCTGGGTTGGCTATTTAAGACTCTTAGAGCAACTACTCCTTTAAATAATTTGTAAAAACGGGTTTTTGACAAAGCTTGGAAACATTCAGCTGCCTGAAAGCCAGCAGTTGGTGGTCTCTGCCTTGGTTTGGGAGCCCAGTGTGTTTTCTTGCTGAGCTGGACAGACCTTATGTGCTGTACCTCGCCATGCTCAGTATGAACCATGTGAATAGCCCTCTTGTTGTGATCCAGCACTCAGACATTCGGTCACTGTAAGCACCCCGAAGGAAGCCTGTTCTTCTGGAAGCTCTTGAGCAATTTATCAGCACCAGGGGTTAGCAAAATACAAAGTGGAAATATTCCTGTAATGTGAAACATGCAGCTTATGATGAGAGGCTGTGCTGGGCTCACCTTTCAGGTCTGCTACAAATTTTGTGGCAGGAACAAAGGAGCGAGTAAAAGGTGATGAAAGAATGTGGGGAAAGAACAGAAAGAGACAAAAACACCTTTGATAACTCTAAAGTTTGATACACTGGGAAACCTAAACATTCTTCACTCCATATGTGGGTCAAATTAACAGCTGTACGTGCTGCCAAAATGAAAACCTGGTATGTTAATTAACTGCAGCTGCGACCCCTGACCCCGGGCACCTGATAGGTGAGTTACATGGCGCCGGTGCTCCGCAGTGGTGTTTGCCACATGTCTTCATCAAAGCAGACATAATCTAGACACTGTTGACATTAGCTCTGGCAGCTCAGGATGCATCCACGTTGTCCTTGTTGAAGCTCCATATAGTTTCATAGTTGATTATCTAAGCTACTGCCATGATGAATGTGCTTGTAGTTAAACCTTGTTCCACATATGGTTGCCAAGTAAAGGGCCCGCGTGCCACAGGTTAGCGTGAGACGGGCTCAGACAATACAGATGTGCAACAAGGAGTGCAGGTGGATGGGTCAAAGAGGATGGGTAGGGGGGATCTGGGTGCCCACATAGCCTAAGTCTCATATGGTTTTCAACAGGAAGGAGAGCAGATGATACTGTCGCTCAAAAACATAAGGACTAAAGCCAAGCCCTCATCAGGACTAAATATTCCACCAAAACATATAGCATTAAACAAGTACAGGTGAGTTCACTTAAAATGCAGAAATGGAGAACGTCACTGAACAAGCCATATATTTTTGCCTTGTTGATGCAATAAGGGGCTTTAGTTTGTTTTTTTCAAGTAAGATTGTAAGAGGGTTACTAAGCTCGATTACTAAGCTAACAGTATCTGATGATGCACGGTGGTGAAGCTAAAGAGGAGCAGAAGAGAGGCACTGAAGAACTCAAAAGCAAATAATAGGCCTTTGTAGATAATCAGACCCAAAACCTCCAAGAAGCTACTTAGAAAGCATCCACAAACAGACTTCAACACAACTTTACAGAAGTTGCATGCATATAGTGGATACCTTTAAGTGTATTGTTTTTTCAGTTTCAGTTTCCATCAGACAGCCCATTCCAAAGGAGAGCTGTTAAATTGCTCTCTTTAAAGCCAACAGACTAGGACTATAACAGTAAATCTGTCACACAGGAACAATGAAGTTGCTGGTCTAACTCTGCCTCAACTGGTTAGTTTGTGTTATTTTTTTGTGTTAAATCAACAGTGGATGCAATTTGAGTCGGTAGAAGACCAGCAACTCCCATGTTCTTTAAGGTAATATTACTGTTTTTACCTTAGGAGTCTGGTGGCTTTGTAAAAGAGATACAGCTTCAAAAATAGTTTCACTTTCCTGTTAGGGAGAGGTGTCTGACACTAAGGTTAAGTGGTGAAAATGTAAAAATATATACTCGGTCTATACACAAACACTGATTGTTTTTCTAGATGGACCTTTTTAAAGAACTGAATTACATTTTGCTGGTGTCAACCATCCACAGCATTGGGTTTCTTAGTTCTCACACTGGTTCTCCAAACCAGTGGTGTTCTGTCTGTGATCTACTGCGTATAATACATATAATATATAATACTGACTATGGATAAAGATCTCATACAAAGCACAGTAAAATCAAGCAGCACTTTTATTGGTGCTCTCATCAGGACTACTTCGCATAACTAAATTTATATTAACAAATGGAAAAGGTAAGACTCATGAGACAGAGTCAAAATATAGAAATGTCAAGTCAAACAATTAAATACATTTTTTATGTTCTTGAAAGTTTAAGACACATAATAGTCTTTAATAGACTGACAGATTGTGCACACATGTCCTAAAACATCATACTCCATCAAAGTGGTTTATTACATTTATTCTATTATTTAATGACATAAAATATCTGCAGTTTTGCTCTGCATGGTAAAAAATTACATTCCCCTGTCAGTACAGTTTTTCAACCAGAGATGTTTAATGTTGCTGCAAAACACCATGACAATGATTTATTTTTGTGAGAGAAATAAAAGTGGCAAGCAGATAAAAAGAGCAGATGTTGCTGATCTGCGTATGCCGCAGCCATATTCAGCCGCAAATCAAACAATTTAATTCCAAAAAGAGACTGAGGAACTCAGTCAGCTGAAATGTGTTGATATTTTGAACGATTAACTGTTAGTTTCAAGTTGTGTTTTTTTCTAAGGGCATACATGTTTCTGGAGTAAATGCCTGGTGTAGATGAGGTGTGGAAGCGGCCGGATGGCTGATGATGTGTAACACACTGGAAGTGTTCTGACCCAATGTTCTCCACCATCATCCCTCCATGAGCTTATAAACACCCTCTGTAAATTCAGCCAATCCTCCCCCTTACCCACCTCCTCCACGCCCCTCACAAAAATAATGAAACTTGCCACCATCTGTGTAAACAGGCTTGGCTAGCGTGAGCTGCAATCACTCACTCACTCCCTGTTTCGCTCCTACTGGAGTCGACCACAAGTCCCCATGTGTCCAGTTATGGGGACAGTGGAGACGGGGGGGGGGGGGGGGGGGGAGTAGTGGGATGAAGTTAGCCTCTTATTGGACCCTTGTTGGTCTTCTTCCATGGAGCTTTCTCAAATCAATCCAGGGATAAAACCCTTAAGATTAGCCAGAAGGCAGGAAGAAGAGTGCTGGTTTTAATTTCTGTGGATACAAGCACACAGAGCCCACTGGGTTCTCATCATCTACATGAGGGGGGCCCACCGGCGTTTGATTCATTTTGTAGGCCGATGCATTTTTCTGTGTTTGTGTGTGCCTCTCGGAAAAGCGTTTGTTTGCTCAAGAGCTTTATTTACATTCACAGGCACTTTTTGGACGCACTAAATTGATTCCAGGCCCGTTCCTGGGTCGTGTCCATCAGCTCAGCCACAGTCCACAAACACTCTGCACACAGCGGGACCATTCTCGAGGCCCGCTGCTCCACTGCTTACCGCCGCAGTGACACACAGCAGCCATTTTGTGGGAATCTCTTAAAAGGCTGGTGGAGGGCTTGGGTGGTTTGCATTTTACATGTTAACCCTCTGTTCTCACCTGCATCCCCTAAACTCCTGCTCTGCTCTTCTCTTTTTCCCTTTGGTATACTCTCTCTCTCTGTTATTGTAGTCCATTGTTGAAAGTAATTCAGCGATGGAGCGAACATTGCAGGAGTCATGCTGTCGATGGACTCTGAGCTGCTGGAGGAAACCGCAGGCTAACCACTAAAAGGAGCTTACATAGATAGTGAAACTGCTCAACGGGAGCTCTCACTGTGTACAGTCAGCCCAGCCAAATTGTCACTCTTGCCTGTATTTCTTGTCTGTCTTCCATGACAGGAATGTGGGGAGAATTCTGCATGTTTTTTGGCAGTGACGGTTGCACAACAAACATGCGTCGCAATCTTTCAGCTACGTTTTGTCCTCTGGACTGACTGCTGGACTGAGCACAGAGAATGTAAACAGATCTGTGTGTCAGCTCCCCAACTTATTAGAAGATAAAGATAGTGTCCTCATAACGTGTTCCTCAGAGGGCGTCCCTGAGGCCAAACTTGAAAAAGTGACCCACCGGTCATCGGCTCAGCTTCGTTGCTTGGCCGCTCTTTCCGCTCTCACTCTGATAAGACCTACCATTGTTTCAGCTCTCCAGAAGAACCAACCTCTGACCTTCAGTCAGCACCGACCTCCAAGCTGCCGAGGGTTACAGGGCTTCTCTGTGAGCAGCAGAGCTCCCCACCCTGAACAAGCCCCTTGCCCTCAGCACAGAATCAACTCTTTGTATGTTTGATTTGTTATGGTTTTTACCTCTCTTGCGCACACTTTCCAGCTTCACAGCACTGGCAATACCAGGAATTCTCAGTTAAAATTTACACTCCTGACTATTACTTGCTTTTATTTTCTCTTCCAACTCCTTCTGCTTTGTGCCGTCATATTAGCTGTAAGTGGAGACTAAAAATACATCTTAATAAATCTAATTTGAACTGCACAGGGAGAGGCCAATGGGTGCAACATGTTGGTCATCCCCTCACTGACACCACCTCCCTTCTCTGATTCTTTTAATTAATAGGTGTTGTCTTGCATTTGTGCCACAAAGCCACAATTTAGAAAGTGTTTGTGAGGTTTGGTTTCTTACTTTGACAGCCGGGGAAGTCCTCTTGTATTAGAATGGAATTTTTTCAGGTTTAGACTCACCCAGCCTTCGTCCTCTTGTTTTTTTCCTCATTCATTTTTGTCTCTTTGTGTTTTCCTAAATTGCTTTTATCTCCTAACACCTTCCCTTTTTCTAAACGTCACTATCTCTGTTTAAGTCTCCTTTGGCATCCTTGTCTTACTCTTTTGCCCTCTGTGTGGGAGGGTCTCATGGCCTAGAATAACAGTGAGTGTTGTGGAGTGTCAGCTCAGAGAGCGGTGCTGTTGCAAAGGCCTGGGGCAGGTCCTCCTCTGGGCGTCCCGATTGTCTTGGCCTGAACATTCCCGGCCTCTCCAAGCGCCTCTGTGGTTGGCCTGTGGGTGTGGAGTGCAGACGGTCACATTCCCGCCAGTCCACGGACAGAGGCATCCTGCGCCGCTCCCTCTGTTCCATCCCAGCTCTCAATCAGGAGTCCTGGGACAAACAGAGAGTCACATAATCCATACCAGAAGTAACAGACTGTAGCCAGGGCTCTGCACCATGAGGACTACTTCTTATTTGTTACCATGTAGATGATTAGATTCAATAAGTTGCATTTTCACCAAAGGGGAAAGGACCATGTCTTGAAAGTGAGGCTAATGAGGAAGTATCTGGTACATGTAATACCACTGATGGCCTCTAGATGCCAGCTCCAAAAAGGTCTGGCTCCAATAGACTTACACTGGATTTCTATCGTGTTCTGGTGGTCCATCTGCAAATTTGATTGACAGGTGGGATTGACAGCTCACCTACTCACTGAATCATAATCAACATGTAAGCCTGTCCTGTAATAAATATGGTCACTTCAGGCTCCAAAAAGCTAAGATGGTAACAGCCAAAATGCCAACTCCTGGCACTGAGTGGCAGTTCAGAAACCAATGACTTGTGTCGTGGCGGCTCTCTTACCTGAGTGTATGGATAAGACTCAATAAATCCTGTCTTTACAGGAATAATGTCCCCATGTTGCACTTGAGTGGCTCCTGACAAAGGATTACACACACACACTATCAGACTCTTAATTTATACATTTGCTGAGCATAATATTCAAGTGAATAGTTTGCTCTGTAGAGATGAGACAAGCGATAAAATATTTGCTTTACCTCGGAAACCATAATATCTTTAAAGCTGTTGAATCTTGAAAGCCTAGATCAAATTTGACCAGCTTAGGTGCGTTATGTGCACACAGCGTCTGCCAATGTAGCAGCAATCTAAACCATCTCTCCAGTTTCATAAGGAGCACCTGTGTTTGGAGACTTAACATTCCGCATACTTATCTGACCAAAAAAAGGCCTTTGTGCATAGCACACATGTACTGAATAAACTGTACTGGACCATGAAGGTACACACTCGCCAGAGGGTTATAATAATGTGTCAAATGGCTGCTGATGTTCACCAATTCCAAAAAGTAATTCTGCTGCATTTAAAAACATGTTTACAGACGATAGCACAAATTAACCATTTCCTATGATTTTCTGGATCATATAATTATCCCTTGTAGCGGCAAAAAATATGGCTTTTTCACACACTGTTTCAATTTTTTTATTTAGTTTGATTGTTGTGACAACTGCAAGCCGTAAACGACAAGCCTCGGGCAGTGAGCACTGCTGAAAACAAAACTCCAGACTCTCTCCCAACTCTTTTCCCTGCCAGACAGAAACATGCTGCACATAAACACACATGATTTATATATACGTGTATGCACACACTCCAGCCACTGTTTGACCCGTTAGGGGGATCCAAACAAACATCCGGTCCCTCTGAAAAACCACAATGCCCAGATTTATTTATCTGTCTGTTCTCCTCCTGAGAAATGGTCGCTAAAAGAAGATAGAAAAGAGCCAGATTGAATGTGTCCCCTGCATGTGACTGCCCCTGCTCATTCTTAGTCCTAGGCTTTAGCGTAACCAATCAATGGGTGGACTGTTGACCTCTCCCCTGGGTCGTAACTCGAGCTTATAAGGCCACGATAAAGCCAGCAGGGGTATGCTAGCAAGGTGGCATCCTTTGAGGAGTGATAGAAAGTGGATCTGCAGTAGAAGTTTGAATGGATGAGCAGGAGGAGGACTGTGCTCTGCTGAAAGCCTCAAGGGTCCACACTGGTGACATTAATCACAGTCTGGATTGTGGTTCTATTTATGGCCAGGAGTTATCCATCTATTTGCCTAATTGTCTCTGTCTGTCCACATCCAGGCTCCTCCCAAAGGCCTCTAGAGGAAGAGAGAAAGAAGCTGAATCCATTGCTCGAGGATTACAGTTGTCTGTGTTTTCGTCTCTTCCACTCTCACTCTGTCTATACTGTGCTGCACACAACACACACACACACGCACACACACACACACACACACACACACACACTCAGGCACAGGTGTTCATCACTAATTATACCAGGATATTATTAGTCCCAGCCCTGCGTAGGAGTGTAGGGGATCTAAGTTTGCATAGTGTTCAGTCCCTGTTGGGTTGTTTTTAAAGTCTGTAGAACAAGGCCCCTCTGTGGCGCTGCTCATGTCGAAGTGTTTAAACTAGCAAGAAAGACCCTTTTTTCCCCCAGTTTGAGGGATTTTTTTTTCACTCTGAGCACATTATTGCCGCTGTAAAGCACACCACACAATGCTCTCCCACTTTGTCTCCCGCTTTTTGAGAAAACGCGCACACACACACCCCACTCAATCATTCGCACACAAACACACAAATGCAGACGCGCATACCCCCCGCCCTCGCTCTTATCCACCGTGTATATAAAAGCTGTATCGAATTGCACCTTGAGCTTAATTGGCTCGGCGGTACAGTGTGCCGCTGTCGACAGTGACAAATCGTTCTTTCAGAGCCCCAAAGAATGTCTGCCCACTGCCATGTCAGAGGACACAGGAGGAGAAAAAAAGTTAATTGTCCCCTGGCTCACGCTCAAATGATGTCGTAACTGCAAAGAAATTTGTAGGAGATGCAGTTTTAAACCTTGGAGATTTATTTATTTGCCTCTGCCCTCTGTTTAAGATTCAGCCTGGCACCGTTTGGGCACCAAGGACCCAAGACAAAAGGGCCTCGCTCTTTGTCTTTCTATTCAAGTAGAGCAGGCTACAGCTTTAGTGAGACTCCTGACTTCTCCCTCTGATCGCACAGTTTGTTGGATCGGCTACTTCCTCCCAGTTGGTCACTCCCACATGGAAGAACAGTACACACATCAGATGAGACTGTTAATTTAATTTGGAGCTATCTGTTATTTTAGAGGCTTAAATGTGACACTGCAAGTGTGTGTCTGAGAGAAAGTGAGTGTTCCCAGTCACCGACACTGTGAGGAGGGGAGGTATGTAAAAAATGCATCAGTGTGCGTATGAGAGTGTGTGCGTCCGCGTTCTTGAGAGGTGCTCTGCATCTGGTTTGACAGGGGGACAAATCAGCCCATAGTTGGCGTTCCTAGCCATAGCGCTGCTTTATTACTGATATCCTCCTGCCCTCTCTCATAACGTAGCCTTTTTAGTCCAGTCTCCTTCACAGTGTTCTGCCAGACAAAGCAGCAGAGAAAGTGTCCAAAGACATGCACGTACACACACACACACACACTACACACATACACACACACAGAGGGAGGAAGAGCTCTGTTCAGTGTCAGTAGAACAGCTGTGGATGCAGGGCAGCAGTAAGTAGGAGCAGAGCAGCAGGTGATGATGAAGTCATTGCAGTCTACAGAACAGATGGGAGCAAAACTGAGAAGTAATGTGGTTTACATGGAGGATGAAGTATATCTGACGAGGATATTAACAGTTATGTTTATGTGTTTTCGACTTAAGATCCTCCTACACACATTAATGCATGCAATGACTTGATCACATCCTACTGAACAACAAAGAAATCTGTCATTACACAACCAAGACTTTTAGCAGAAGCCAATAAAATATTGCCGCTTTGGTGTTCACAAAAAGGATAATTTGTAAAGCTATGAGAATTACATAAACCTCATTTGTGAAATTGATTTTTAAGAAAGTGAATGGCCTTGGTTCAGAATGATGTTATAATAAAATAGCAAAGGAACCACAACAAGGTGAGCAGTAAATGGAGACCACAAGCAAAGTAATGTTTGGTCTGTCCTCTTTTATCACATTATCCTTGGAGGAATATGCCCTCAGGATGAAAAACATTAATGGATTTTAAATCTTTTAGAGCTTGTGCAAAACTAGTTTGTTTTTTGGCTCTTTCTTTACCGGTTTGTCATAATTTTAGTCTCTTTTTGTATTAAACTCATAAAAGCTGAACAAGTTCTGCAAATCATGTACATGTCAAGTCCCATATGCACTGAATCAGTTGTGTTTTATTTTAGTATAACAATACCCATATGTATTTTCCCTGATATATAAATAGAAAAATAAAACTAAAGGTCTGCGGCTCACATCCTTATTCAACAAATTCTCAGAATCCACCCAAAAGCACACCTGTCTTCTCTTTAGGCAGCGAACAGCCCCCGTTGGAGCAAATGAGTTAAGTGCGTCGCCTGAGGGCATCTTTACAGTAGCAGAGCAGGGAGATGTGAATGTTAAGAACCAGCGCTCGTTACAGTGCATGGTGTAATTTTCTCGGCGCTGTCCCTGATGTCATTTAAAGGCTTTCTTAAAGTCCCAGAGAACCCCGCCGCAGACACGCAACACCATTTATGATTAACGACACAGTGAAAACAAAAGTGTTAACCCACAAAAATAAATAGTGGCTGCACGTGTGAGGGATTGAATTTAACGTCTGCTGACATTTCCTGCTGTGGCATTAGAGGTGTTTGATCTGCGTTTCTGAAGTGTATGGCTTTGGATAGATTCTGTTGCATTATATCTTATAACTTCATCGTTGTACATAAGTGTTTATATTTTGTTTATAATTTAGACTGGTGTTGACATGGTCTTCCTCAGGACAAATATCATGCTTGTGAAATTCAGATTGGATGGTCACATGGTGAACATCAATACATAATTTGAAGTGTCTCTTTGTGAAACAGAAAAAAGCTTTAAGGCATTTATGCATGTGTTAAATGGTCTTAAATCTGTTGTCTGCCTCTAAAAATTCTGTTTAGTTATATTCTATCAAAAGCAGAAGACATACATCAGTCAAGAAATTTGGTTGTAACATATTTTGAGACATGACTTCATTCAGTCTCTGTGGTTTTTATTTTTTTATTGTTTGTTTTCGACATCTTCACTACACTTTCATGCATGTCAACACTCAGACTCACTAAAATATATGTCTGTGTGATTCCGCATGTGTCTACAACAATAACATGCGACATCTGGTTATATGTGGAGCTTGGGTTTCTGCTTTTCCCAATGTAACATTGTTTTTACAGCTGCCTAAGACATCATGCAAAAGGAGCATAGACATACCACACATGTTTTTCAGATTTTGTGACAGTGTTTGTTTTAATTGTCTCCATCCTTTTTCCTGCTCCTCTCATATTTTTCATTCTTTCGCCTCCCCTCACTTATCTCTCGTCTGTCTCTTGTCTACGTCTGTCCCGCATTCAGACCTTGCCGATAACCTGGGAATGGACGACTTCACCTTCCAGGAGCAGCTGTTGACCCCTCGCTTGGCCACAGCCGGGGTCGAAGGCGTCTCTTCACCTGCGGCTCCAATATGGAGGAGTTCCTTTGTCCCGACTCTACCTGTGACGCTTACTTTCCTCCTACTTTGCCGCCACTGACCGGTGGACAACCTGTACCATCACCTCTTCCCTCTAGGATTCAATACAAACTTTGTAGGGCGTGGCAAACATCTTCAAAGTTTCCTCTGTTTTGTTTTTATTCTAGAAGTGTTAAATATGTTCTCAGCAGACAAATTAAAGCACACAAGATAAACCCATGGCATTGTGTAAATTAAAAAAAAAAAAACATTCTCTGGTCCTACTCCCATTACAACTTTTGCACCTTCTAGCCCCCCCCTCCCTCTGCTTTCATACTGACTTCTGTACAGAAACAAACTGATGGGGCCTCGTCATTAGAGAGCCCTGTGATGACCCTGTAAGTGAGGAGCTATTTGGACAAAACAGACCTTCTTAAAATGCTCCCTCTCTCAGCCTGCACTGAATTATCGCCCTGCAGGAACAAGTCGAAGTCAGCTGTTGCCATTTTCTCCCATGGCAGTGAATGATCTCCTGCCAGGACTGTTGGAGAATTTTACTGAAACACAGACTGGGGTCAATGAACCCGGTACTTAAAGCTGCACTGTACCTTAAAACACTCCTTGTTTCCTTTCTCTCTCATTTGTGTCTTAGTAATAGCTGAATCCACTCCAGCCATCGTCACTGTTTATTTTGTAATGCTGGTGCTCTTTTAAAACAGTAACAGCCCTATGATTAAAAAAATACTAAAGGGCTTTCATATACTGTAAGTCTCCAAACCATCCTGATAACTGTACAGATGTATGTTTTCCTGTGTTGGTGCCATGTTTCCAGCAGTACATTTCTTTGCAATATTGTCATATTTCACAAGAAAATGTGGTTTATGGAATGAACATCAGCTAGACTATAAACCACAGCTGCAAAATTCTAGCTTACTGAGTGAAGAGCAAGGAGTGATGAAATATAAATATGTATAAAATCATGTGTAAATTAATTTATCACGTTGGGTTGCAATTCATTCTTCATGCTTTTGTTGGTAATCTGTGCATTTGTGCTTTGATTCTCTCAGTAAAGCCAAAAGTCAGACTTCTTTTTATAGATTATTTTGATTATTTTTTAAACAATCCAGTGTGAAAATGTGCATCTCATTCCCTCACAGATTTAAGTGGAGGACGGTCGTGAATGTTTTAACATGTGCCGACTGAAGGTGAATATGGTTCCTGCTAACTTCACAGCAGTAAATGTAAACCATGCCATTAGACAAAAACAAGCTCAGGTGTAACTAATACCAAGTATGAAGGCTGTGGTCTGTTAAAGCAGGGGTTTCCAAGAAATTTAGTGTCTCATACATTCCAAATAACAGTAATATCTGCATTTTACTAACTCTGCCACTCCTCAGTAATCCTGAATAACTACAATTTGCTAACAAATCCAAGCTAACATCATAAATGCCTCATAACTATGGCATGTAATGGTAGCTGTCTAGCATCAACTAGCTAACTATCAGACAAACTACATTATGTTATGTGTTATACCAAATAAAAATAGGTCTACAACTCATTGTGGATCCTGAACCTACGTTGGAGAAGGACAGCATCAGGGGTTTAGTGTGTAAACTGTCTCTAATATTTCCATTTCTTAGCTAACAGTACCTACTGTTGCACTATTGCAGCTGTGGAGGCAGTGAAAATCTTGAGTGAGCATAAGGATTTTTTTCAGAACAATGGAAAAAAAACAGCATATGGGGTATTATTGATGAAAGCAGCAAACCATTCATTAGCTTATACCCATGCAGTACAAAACTGAATCTTTAAGCTAGTCTTGACACTGAAACACCAAACTGAGAGACTGATCTCATGAAATCGTGTTATATGTCACACCAGTTCTTATGGCATTTGGCGTGCTAGACGTACGGATTTTTGACCTTTCACATGTTATTCAACACCATTTAACCCTGACCCTCAGTGTGTGGTATTTGATGCAGCATGAACAAACACACGGAAAGCTTATAATGCGTGCAGATAACATGCCAATTAAAAGTGGCGTGTATATTTACGTGAGTCATGACATCACGTTGAAACTGGAATCCAGCCATCATTAGCCTTCTTAGCTACACCTTCATTCATCATGAGCAAAATCTGTTCTAACCATTACCAAAAGCCAAACCAGTTTAAAGCCCACTGACATGTTTTTCTGTTAAATGTTGATCGGGAAAGTACAATGTAAAATAAACACAACATGCTTTACTCTTCTTGACGTTTGTGTATGTGATATGACTGTTTGTGTGACCAACATTAGAGACATCTTGAAAGACATTTTGTGTTTTTCATGATATTCATACAGAACAGTACTGTTTGGTGTTTTGACTTATTTGGCGGTAAGCAGTTTGGCTTATGTACGCAAAATAATTAAATTTCGGAGGTTGCATATGTCCTCAATATGTGGTATTTCCTGATGTATGTTTGCAGTATGAAGGAAATGTCCAGGCTGAAGTTTGAGTTTCATGCTCCACATTGAACTGCTCTCAGTATTCCAGAGGGTGTGGTCAGGTGTGAAGTGAGCTGTTCTTGTGATCACACCTGGATGATGCATCACAGAAGGAGGATCTTTAAACCTCCTCTTTTCATGCTTCTCCACTGTTAACTCTGCTTGCTCATCTTAGGTTATTTTCTTAAAGAACAATAAATGTTCCTTTCAAAGATGTGGATTTCTCTGCTGCTGTCAGCTGTCATTTCAGTATCAGACTAAAATGAAAAAGAACACTAAATGTCATGATTAGATGATTATTTCAAAAACTACAGAAGTATTAAACATGTCATCCAAATCTCACAGGAGACATTATGGATGCTTATTTGTTAAAATGTCAGAGGATATTTTTTAACTGCAATTGATTTTCATCAAAGATCTGTTTTATATTTAGAATTTTCTGATTTCAACATTACATTTTCAGACATCTATATCTATGTTTTTAACGAAATAATGATGCAACAGTGAAACTAGCACAGCTTATTTATTGCATTCAGCCCCACTCATAGTGGTATATTAATCAGTACTATTAACCCCACCACTAGGAGGTGCTAAAGTGAGAAATGCTCCAATTATAAAAGGCAATAGACCCTTAAAATGTTCAATACAGTGACCATAAATATGTCTTTACTTTCTGTACTAATAAAGAAACTGTAGTTTGGAACAAAATCTAAGTTCTCTGAGATGAGCTAAAGTTGTTTTGAGCTATTAATGCAAGACTAATTGATGCATCTTGAAGGAAAATAGCTAAAAAAAAAAAAATTACTGAAACACATTACAGACTCAGGTCAGGATGGAATTTTGAGTCTCTTTAAGGTGGAGGAAGAAATAAGAAACAGAATATGGATAGCGCACTGCAGAGCTTATGGACAGGACACACAATGTTGCAAGTATGTATGTAACAGAGGGTGAAAAAACCCTCTGATCCACTTCAAAGCCCTTCATGAATCATATAATTTATGTGTCTCTGGAGCTCGTAGTCCACCACTCCTCAAAGCAGCATGTGAATCATGTGTGTTTTTCTCTGGATCTGTATTTCCTACTCCGGCAGCAGCAGCAGATGATGATGATGATGAGCCATCCGGGGCATCAGATCTCCACTCGCTCCCCTCTCTGTGGGGCATCCTCTGCAATGAACCCTGTTAATTTGCCCCGGGAGTCACCTTAAGCAGGTAACAGACACTTGTCCAATGTCTCAACAATGAAAACGAGGTTCATTAGTCCTAATTGTTTGCGTTTCGTCTGCTTTTTTAAAGCCTGCCAACTCTCTTAACAGGGGCAGTCACTCACAGCTCCACACATAACACGCTTGTCACCACAAACACACTTCAAAATCCTGTGTTCTGCGGCCCCCGTGCTCTGCTGTAACTTTTCACACCCACGCACCCTCTGCTCCCCAGATCCACATAAAAATGCCATTGTTATCCAGCTGTGCTTTTCTCTCCTGAACTGGATTGCTGGCTTTTAAGATGGAAAAGAGAGGCTGATTATTAGGAGATGAGCAAACGTTGGCTGCAGAGAGAGCAGCAGCTCACCCAGGATGGGGGGGTTAAACTCTGAATGCTAATGCGAGGCTGGAGAAAGGGCAAACGGGCCTATTGAAATGCAGAGTTCACGTGTTTTCTTAGGGTAATATTGGGGCAATGTTGAAACAGCACGCATTATGAGAGTGAAAGGTCAGTTTAATGTTAGTCAGCAGGAACAGGGAGAATAGCTGACTATCAGGAATTGTTGCATTTTCTGCCTGACTGATTGGCTCCTTATGAATATGTATTTCTTGGTCACACAAAGATGTTTAGGCTTGGGTACTTTTTGAGCTTGAGGTGTCATCAAACAGTGCATGGAAATTAAAATAACAATTTAATTCAGGTGCTTCAGTTAGCATGAGCTCCCCAAATCCAGTCCAATTTTTTTTTCTTTTTAACCAAGCTGAATGTTGAAATTCCTCTGCCTGGAGAGAAAACCTTGAAACATGTCATGTCGTTCAAAGCTCATTCACGTCTAATTACCATGGCGCTGGACCATTTTCTTACCTTTTGTTGGCCTATTGAAGAGCAGCGTCGGGCCCACGCTCTAACCGTGCACACACAGCTCCATCATCATCCTCCTCCTCCTGCTCCTCAGCGAAACCCCTGGCTTCCCCTGCAGCAGCCGCAGTCACACAGAATGAATGGAGCCGTCTGAGGAATGCGGACACAAAAGGAGGAATGTCATTTTGCTGAGTGCTACCCCCCGAACCAGGGGACGTGTGCACAGACAGACACACAACACCCCACAAGCCCAGGCATGTCTGAACACAGGGGGTAAAAAGTCCTATTATGACTTATTTTTTTTAATTAAAGGATTTCCTAACAGGGAAATAGAACATGCAATGTGGTCTTTATTAGTTAAGTATAAGAAGAAATGTCTGAATAGATGAAAACATGGACTTGGATGCCATTAGTTATTATGAGGGAATTTTAAATTCTTACTCTAATAAAGCTGCATTCCTCAAACTTAGGCTCAAGGCCCAAAATGGGTCACAGAATCTTTTTAGCAGGTTGTCACAAAATCCATAAAGTACATAAAAATGCAGTGCTATTTGAACTAATGCTCCAAATTTAAGTCATGGGATGTAACTCAACTATAAATATGATGTAGCTGTACTTAAAACTTTCCCATTTTATGGTACTTTATGCTTCAACTCCTCATTTTCACTCAACTACATTTGTTTGACACTTACAGTAACTTTTTACATAAAAAAAAACAAAACAAAAACAAATCAAATATCATATGACAAAGCTCAGGTCAACTCATCTCCATATCAAACTCCATATCAACAAAGTACATCATTAAAATCAGAGCTGAAATGATTAATTAATTAATAAATTGACTAATTGAATCAATTAAAAAAAATATTCAATTCCAGTTTTCCTGAATTTTGCCAGTTTTTAAGAACTGGTTCTGCTGTTGTGTTTCAAATGGACAATTATTGTGATGCACATGACACCAGGATCCACACAAAGTTGTACATCAGTTACACTTGAAGTTGTTAGTAAGTTGGATATGAATTTGTTGACAACTGCACATATTGTCTGTAGATGTCTTTTATAATTTTTATACTATTGTTATTTCTATATAGATATTTTAATATATCCTTTCACTTTTATACTTTTTGCGTTTGCTGTTTCAGCTGGTTCTGGAATAAAGGACAAGTTGTTTGCCATTTTCAAACATGTCTTTTTGATATTTTTACTATTTTTTGTCTATTCAAATAATTGTTTAATCAAATCAAGGAAAATAATTTATAGATTACCGATTACAAAAATAGATATCTGCAGCTTTAATTAAATGCTCTTAGCATCTCTAGTCACATCTTTGGACTATTTACCTGTTTTATCAAGCTCTGAAAAGTTTGACATCAAGATACTGTATTTCTCTGCCCTTTTAACCTCCTATATTCCACCACAGCCCCAGAGATCCTTAAATGCCCTGCTTACAGTTTCAACTTCCAAACTGAAAATAAAGGTGACGGAGCATTTGCGATCGGGATGTTTAGGTCTATTTTTTCATTACATCTTTCCTTAAAATGCACTTTTACAGTTTAGGTTTCCTCTCATCCATGCACTTCACATTTTCCTTGATTCCTTATGTTGTTTTCATTCGGATTTTAAGGCTTTCCATTATTATTGCTGTTTTTATGTGCTCTTTTATTGAGGTCTTTTATAGAATTTCTGATGCCATCTTATCGTGTAAAACGCTTTGTGAACTTTGTATTTAAAAATTTGTAATGCAAATAAAGTTTACTAGTATTATTATTATTTTATGACTTCTATGATGTATCTGTCACAGATAATATATACAAATTAGAGCTGTTACAATTACAATGAATCAAATAATTGAGAAAACGGCCAACAGATTACACGACGGGGAAACTAATCATTTGGTGCTGCAATAATGGTAATATAACGTTTTGAAAAGAGCCCTTCAACTGTATTTTTTTTTTTTTTCACTTTTGAAGTACATTTAGCTGAATATACTTTTACTGAAGTAACATTTTGAAGTTATTACATTTACTTGGAGTATTTTCCATTCTATGGCATTAATACTGTTTCAGATGTAAAAAATATTTTTCCACTTCAACGCAAACATAAAAAGTGGTGTTATTTGCTTCATTGATCTGTTCATCTAAGATTCATGGAACATTTGTTAAAAATGTACATGTTATGCCAATTTGTAATACCTATATTTCAGTGAATTTATGTGCCGGCTACACCCCAAGTTCTACTTTTTTGGGTCTTGAACTGAAAAAGTTTGGGAACCCCTGCAATGAAGTCTGTCAGAGCCGGTGGAAACAGTCGAGTTTCCTAATGTTATAAAAAAAAGTAGCACTTAGCATGGACGACAAAGGTCAAGGTGGAGTTAAACAAACTGCTTCTGAGAATAGAAAAAGAAAACATCGCAACATACTGAGAAATATGAGTCAAGAGGAGAGGAAACCCTCCCAATTAAGGACACAAGCAGATACATTCAATATGGAGGTGGCAGAGTTCATGTAACGTGTTATTTGTTTTATTTATCTCATAGTAATCTTCATGTTTTATGCCATTTATTTAATTGTGCATTTAACAGCAAGTCTATAATAGTACTTAATGTTCATATTGTTCTTATAATTGCACTTCTAACATTGAATCTTCTCATGCTTGCATTCAGTTTTTTTTTTTTTTACTGGATGGAAAAACAGCCTATTTGTGCATCTAAATGTATTTATGTTGCATATTTTATAAGGATTGATCATACATGTTTGTCTTCTCAATGGCCTATTCAAGATAACACCAAAAGATAAAATGGCTATTAAAAAAATGCAGGAACTGCCATTTATGCACAAATTTGCTATTTTCTGTTATGTATAGATGAGGTCTGCCTGTTCTGAATAGACTCAGGATGACGCGCCTCTTATGGAAAACTTGTGGAAACAGTGATTTATGAGATTGAAGCTATAAAATAATGCATACTTTGAAAGTGTTCTCATTTTTTGGAGTATGTGCCTACATGTACAGCTCTAGCGAGGTTTCAACAGCCTGTTTATTGTAGTTTAGAACAGTGACAGGCAGCTGCCCCGTTGCTAACAGGACACAGCCTGAGCTATGTTTGTGTAAGGACCAGGCCTGTAATTTTGACTCCATGGTTACTGTAACACCAGCCGATTTTAATCCGAGGGATTTCAAACAAACTAAGATGTACTGAATTATAAAGGCTGAGCAAAAACAACACAGAAACGTCTCCAGTGTCGTGTACTTTCTTGCTATGTTAATCACAGCGGTGCAATAAATAGACCAGTATAAAGTATTTTGTAAAATAAATAATGCTGTGACGTTTTGTTTTGTTAAAGGGAAATCTTCTAATCTCAACAGGGCATACGGGGGTCTTCAAGAGTTAACAAACCAGAAGAAAACACTTTACCTTCACTGATTAATTCACTTATTTCAAGTTAGGACAGTGAGGGAAACATGCAGATAACCTGTTGGGTTCAAAGGGGTTTTATCTGTGCTATTATCTCCACACTGACAGTAAAAACAGATAAGGGGCCAGTGTCAAAACCCAGGTCAAATGGGGGTCTGTAATTAAAGGGATTTGTGAATGTGAGGACTGTTGGTTATCTAACGTGTGCTCTTTATGTTAATGGACTGGTAATAAGTCATCATGTAAAGCAGTGCACAGACTGGCTCCACCTTCTGCTCCAGTCCTGATTTTCAGCACCGTGGTAACTACTAGTCTAGACATTAAAGAAGCCCAGAGTCAGGGTTTGAAGTCCCTGCTCCATGCTCCACCCCTGGTGTTCCTGTTTTCCAGGTCTTTGTCCCCGGAACTTGCACTCACTCCTGGGTGTCCACCAGGGTTTTCTGCTCGCATCTGGATCCCAGTACGACTAACATACAGTCCAGCGTCCTGTCCTCCAGAAACCACCGTCTCCTCCAGTTTGGAAAGAAAGCAAGAAAGGAAGAAAAAACACTTATCGGACAACTTTCTGTCTCCTACTCTCTCACTGTGGTCTGTGCTTTTCGTCGAAGCTGTGAAGCAGTAGTGGGAATCTGAGATTCCTGCTGCAATTAAAAAAAAAAAAAAAAAAAGAAAAGAAAAGTTTTTTACGCGTTTTTAAACTCTTGTGTTTTGCCCCGTCGGGCTTTTTTCGTCAGAGTCTGGAACCCGACTTTAATCCCGCATACCGTAGCTTTCAGGCGGACATCGTTTGAGCAGTGTTGAAGGTTATTTTCGGCGTTTTTCCCCCTCGAAGTTTGTTTCAGAGGTGGCCTCAGAGCTGAATGAAGTGTCTGTTGAGCTGAAGGAATCAGCGCGTCTCCATGAGGAAACTCAGCGTGGGAGTCGCTCAAACTTTGTCCTAGCCTACACACACCTGAGCGGTTATCTCCACTTTTTCCGTGTCGTTAACGTTTTTTCCCAGTTTCCAACACGCGCACAATGAAGACTGTGCTCGTGCTGTGTGTGCTGTGTACTCTGGTTGTGTTGTCTGTTTCGGGGACCGCGGAGCAAAAGTTGAAAAACTGCAACGAAGTCCGAGCCGCTTACAGCTCCAAGGGCTTCAACGTCAACGATGTGCCCAACAAAGGGATACACGGTGAGTTTCTTCATCTGGGATGGCTTAAGGGCCTGTTTTTAACCTCAAACACAGTCGTCTGGAGCGGTGGTTCTCAAACAGGGGCCGGGGACCCCCCTGTGAGCCGTGGAAAGGTGTCCTTGTAGTCCTGAGACATATGGAGAATTTTTTAAGCTAGCAAAGTTAGCAAAACAGTAAGAGGCTAAAGGTCACTTTAATGAACTATACTGTGTTTTGTGCTATAGCACTGTTTAGCGTCTTATTTACGCTAACCATAAAATGGTTTGCAGATGGTTTTCTTGTCAGACTCTATGAATATTTAACATCAAAGAAAAGGCTTTAACAGACTTACAACCAGCAGTTAACATGTCAGGTTTATGTATACATATTTTGGGCCTCTGTCAGAGTTTATATGGAAACACTGTTCGTCATACAGCTGTTTTATTCATGTGTTAAAAGTTACAGTACATTGTTAAGTTGGGGAAGCAGCACAGAAACATTTGGGGACGAGTTCCTCAGGCAAATGTGCAGCTGGCAACAGTTCATTGTTCCAGTGGGTAAATATAGTCTTCATTTAGGAAATTGTTGTAGGTCATTCATAACAATAAAGAGGTATAATCAACACACAAACTGTACTCCCCACTGAAAGAAACCAGCCCTGTGTTTATTTCCAAACTTCCTTTAGTAGAGTCTACCAGGGCTGTGAAGTGCGGGCAGCCGGCAGTGATTTAGTAAACATTCCTGTGCATTGTGAAGCAGGCTTATGGATTTTTTCCCCCCTCTCATTCTCTACTTTTTTTCCTTTAACTTTTTTTTTTTTTTTTTTGATGTGCATGTAGGCACACATTGTACTTCTGCATCTGCCTCTAGTCAGCACAAGAGGATGTGCGCTCCAGTGAAAACCACCAGGTCATAAATTAAAAACAAAAAACTGTTCAAACAGAGGTGAGAAGGCAAACCAATTGAGCTAATCATGAGTTAAACCAAGTAATGGAAACTGATGTAGGGGGGGCTTTTACAGTGAAGGGTTGAGTGAAGCAGAAGGGAAGGGGGTTGGGGTTCGAAATTCCACTGTGCCCCGCATACTTTAAATCCCTCCCTTCTCTCATTTCCTTTTCATTTTTTTATGGTGGTTAAAGTGAATATGCACACGTATAGTCAAAACCCTCAGTTCAATTCAGTTTGGTTGCCAGTTTTGCAGCGGTTTCACCATGACGTTCTTGTTTACAATTATAGAAGTAGGTCATATAGGCATGGATGCTGTCATGTTGGGGTCTTGTTTTCTCCCCTTTTTATTTTAAACTTCTTTTTCCTAGTTCAGGTTCATCTTGGCACATTTTTTCGCTTGTCATAAACTGTTTTATTTTCTGCAGGATTATTACAGCTGACAAGGGTGACTGATTTGTATGTGCCCTCTTTATTGTGCTGAAGTTCTTTATGAGTTTACTTTGCATAGTAAGAGGGTGTTGAGACTGTCTTTTCCTATTGAGGCTCATTAGAATTGGGTGTGACTGTCATTTTTTTTACCCTGCATTTCACACAGGTCTATAGGTTTCTTTGTTTCTGTCTGTATGTCTTTGTGATGCTAAATGTCACTGAGAGTACCCCAACATGTCCGCATTGGTCGGATTTAATTGTCTTGCATCTCTGGGTTTTTGAAAGGAAGAGGATCTGAATGAAGGCAGTGTTATTGTGCAGGTTTGTGTGCTATACACACACGTGCCTTTTCTTTACAATAGGTTCTCCGTGTATATCTGGGCCTTCAAGCAAGGCTGGCCTCAGTGAGCAGCTCTTTGTCATTGATAGAGACTGAGATAATTGATCCATAGAAAGCAACAAGGTTTACTGTCATTAAAGCAGTGTTTGGGAGGTGGCGGTGGGGGTCTTTGCAAAGCAAAAAAGCTGATACAAAAGCTGTGTTCGCTCTTGAAATGCTTCGTGTTTCTAGGGGAGAAATGGCTCCAGATGTGCAGCCTAATTGAACTTCAGTCATGTTTGTCAGAACTCCACTTTGTAATAGGTCATACTCCAAACATTAATTCTCTCTTTGCCATAACACTGTCTGTGTTTAAATTGAGCTGGATGTGAGGGTGCACAAGGGTTACAGCGTGGAGTATGTGCATGTCGCAGTTTGAGATTATACCGGTAATAATCCAGGAAAAGCTTGTTTTGCTTTGTCTCCAGCAGTTGAAATAGTCAGAATGCAGGGGTTTTCCCACTATGCATCTAAACCCTTTTGGAGACCCCACCTAAGCCTAATTGATGTAAAATTAATATGGAGAGCACTGAGTCTCACTAACAGACTTTTCCTAGATCTAATGGTTATAGTTGGCCCCCAGTGGACTACATCAAAATGCAAGTTTAGCTTTTTGCACTGTGTTTTGCTTCATTGTCTTCTCACTTTTCTAAATGGATAGATATTTCCAAATAGACACCCAACCCAGACCTCCATAAACTTCAGAAAACTGGTTAAAAGTAAAATTCTGTGAAAATAAGGTTTGCAGGTTTACTCAAATAACATTAGATATTCTTGTGGGATGATCCTAAATCCCAAAGCAACATGACCCCCAATGAAACCACAGCACCTAAGCACCCCCAGAAACCTAAGGAAAAATAATTATAAAATAACCACGGCCACATAGGAGTAGTGCTCATCCTGACAGTGTTTCTACTAAAATGTTGATTTTTAAAAAATATTTAACTGTAACTAGAAAGTTATGTTACTGCATATACTTGAGAAACAGACAGTTTTCTGAAATGCCTCCCGTCTCTAATACATCGAACATAAATAAGATGGGCTGAATATGAGTTTTATTGCAGATGTGGGATTCAAAACTTGCATTTTATAACCACAAACATCTTGTGTTATTGTTGGCAGGGCGGAGATAAGGATGTTTGTTACAATTCATATTACTAACGGGGCTCAGCTGAAGCCAGACTTGAAATTCAATAAAGATGGTTTAATGCAGTAAAACTGAAATGGAAAACCCTGATTGCTTGAGCATAGACAGAATTAAGTGATGCAGAGGAACAGCAGGCTCAGTTGGTGAATTCCTTGTTGATCCCATGGTATCAATCTTTTACCGCTCACGTGGAAACAGTTCAAGACCTAATTTCCAAGTTTCTTGTCTGCTGGATGATGATTTGTTTAGGGCCTGTGGTTGAATACCGCTTTTAAATGGGAGATAAACCGCACTTGCAGTTCTAATGATGACAGATGAATATTGTCAGTAATCATACAGAATGTAAACGGCGGTTTTACTGTCTGAACTTATGTGCTAATAGTAGGTAGTGTTTTCTTTTTACTGCTATACTTGATACTGTGATAAATGTTAAAAGCTAAGTGTTACTGTGCAGTTGCAAGTTGTAGTAGGTCTCCAGGCTCTTCCTGAAGACAGAGCGGTTAACACTGACCAGATTGCAATCTGCCATGTCAAATTCTGCTCTTATGGAGGGCTGGCTGCTGTGATTCACTTTTTTGCAGCTCCTCAAGTAAAATCTGTTTTGGTTTACTCTGGCACTCAGGCTTGATGTCATGCTTCAGGTATGGGACAATGGCTAAGATCAAAGAGAAGAGGTTAGTTTTCCCTCCCTTCAGCACGGCGAACATCCCCTGCTCATAATCAGTTCAGTGCATTATGACTGAAACTCAAAGCGCGCATGACCTCAGCTCGTTGTTTTCCTCAGTAAGCTCGAGATATTTCGCTGTCTCGCATTGTGAGGGCTCCCTCCCTCTCAGCCGGTGGCTGCATGCCCTGCATCATTACAGTTTGGGAAATAACAGGTTGTGTTATTGCAGTGACATTCGGCAGATAAGATAAGAGCAGGGAGCGAGCTGGGGCACACACAGTCTGCGGCAGCTCTTATTGCCAGAAGGCCAATATTTGAGTGACTCTGCTCTGTCAAACTGAAGCTCAGAATGTTAACGCCTGTAATAATTAACTAATAAACTCCGAGCCAAGTGCATTACTTGACTGTCAAGGTCAATCCCATAAAACTCAAAGGACTCTTTGTTTTATTTGAAACAGTTCAAGCCTTATCATTCAGAATCTCTCCAGTGCTGCTCTTGGTAACGATGCCTGATATCTCCCAAGCATTTCCAAGAAGTTGGCTGAACAACCACTCTGCTTAAATACAAAATTCTTAGAAAAATACACAAGGCAGCAGAGAACTCTCATAATCAGTGCATTCCTTTTATAATTCAGCTGATCTGTGTGATCTGTTATATATCCAACTCTCTTCTATAGGTGTACTGCAAGAGAAAAAGTTGAAAAGTTACACATTAAACCAAGTACATCTGGACAAACTCATCACTTTACAGTGATGTTGCAGTTTATAGATTATATCCATATTGTGTGAAAAAGATGGTGTATCTTCCACATCAAATCAGGATTTATCTTTGCAAAAGGCCAGATGATATAACACAACCCCCAATAATGTTATTTAGTGGTGAAATGTGTAATATGTATGGTTACTTGAGCATTTGTAATTTTTTCTCAATTTTTATTGTGGTTTTTGTTTGATACTACATAAATTTGTATTTTACACTTTCAATGAATCAGAAAAGGCTTTATTTTCATAATACTCAATGCCTTTAACAGTCAGGTGTTCAACTTGCCATTTATACATTAAACAAGAAAAACATTTTGAGTCCAAACGGGTGTTTAGTCATTACAGTGGAAGACTCCATCATAGCCCCACCCAAAGGCGTGGTTTTAACCAACTGTAAATTCAGTCTGACTCATGGTAATAAAGAAATACAAACATATCAAAACTGCCGGCATTCAGAGAAAAGGAGCACAATTCAGGTCATTTTAAAGAAGTCTCAACAAAAAGTTGTAAAGACATTATCACTGTGTCCCAAAGACTAATTTAAACATATCGATGATTGATTGGAAGAGAAAATGTGTGGAGATGAAAACTCCTGGCATTACAGCTAAAGCACAGTCTGATAAAATTCCTGAGCAGTGGGATAGACTTTTACAACCATGAGAATGTAGAATTATAAAACAACTCCTCAGCAGGCTTCACTGACCTCATTAGTTGTTTTTGAACAGCACTGAATATTTTTTATTTATCATTTGCCGTATGTAATTATTGATGGTGAATTAAAAGTTTTCCAAAACCTTCCCTAGGCTAAACACTGAGCAGCTCCTCTACCATGGTATCTGTGCAATCAGATAGGAGCAGTGATAATATGATGGTTCCTGTTGCCCTCTGCCTTGAATGTGTGACGTCTCCTTTCTGCCTGTTTGGCGAGCCTTTAGGATAATTGAGTTTAGGTATCATGAGGCTAAGGTCTTGTGAACCCAGGGGGAGCCTGGCTGCGACTTCCAGCATCCTGATGAGCCAAAGGAGGAAGGGAGGGAGGGCAGCTACACGTGCCTGCCAGCTCGGTGGTATCTCCCTTCTCTTATCAGCTTCCTGCGATCACACTGTGGTAGCTCTTGGATCGGGGGCTCTCGTGGTGTCACGTTCGGCTCCACCAGCAACAGTTCCCTTTTCTTTGCACCAAAACAAATCACCTTATCACAGCCCACAAAAAATTTAGATTGGGGAAAAATGTTCTAGCATAGATGTCCCAGAAACAACCTGGTTTTGTTGTTGCATTTAGTGGATTTGATGGGAAAAGGATGCTGTCATCTTCATTTAGTCTTTGTGTAGACTTGTTTTCAGCATGTAAAACTGAGGAATGTTAAGTTTTCCTCTTGAACTTATTTGGTATGCTCGGAGTGTAGCTTCGATTGAATAGTAGTGTGTGTGTGTTTTGTCTGAGCGTCCGTATTTCCATCTCTCCGCATCCTTTCCTTTGCCCACTCCCCCCCACAAATGGTCAAGTGAGTGAGAGATCAGTGGGGGGTGGATGCTGTGTGTGGGAACAATTGAGCACCCCCTTTTAGACTGGCTTGCCTGCCTGTCTCCCCCCCTTCTCCTCACCACATTCCACATTGGACCACCAAGACCTGTACATAGGAAGCCCTGGAGCTGGGAGCAACAAAGGGGGAGAGTTGGACAGACAGACTGAGGCAAGCATGAAGAGAGAGTGGGGGGATTTGACCGACAGGGAAGAGTTCTGTACAAGTGCGAGTCGAGCTGAAAGCCAAGGAGAAATGGTCGGCCCAGAAAGGAGCCAGAGAACCAGTGACACAGACTGAGAGAATCTGGGGATGCATACATACAGCATGACTCATCTTTAGTCATACAGGCCTGTACGTAGAGCCTACTCCTCTTAGTAACCCCTGTGAGCACACATGTCTGAGTAACACAATACAAGCTTTTAACAACAGGTTTTATCCAACAGGGCCACACAGCACACGCTTGGCATGAGTGAACTGAGTGTAACTAAACGGTACCATTTGGAAGGCTTGTGTGGCACTCTGCTTTGTGGTCTTCTGTTCTTTGATTTCAAGGAAGGGACCCTCAAAAATTCACTGTCAATGCTTTATTTTTCTTCCTTTTTACCACCTCTGGTCAATCTGACATATCCCCTGCCCTTTACTTGACTCCTGTGGATGCTGATGCTCATGCACAGCTGGTTGAGTATCAGCAGGTTGGAAAGGTGGTTTAGAGCCTGAGAAGCTGAGGTCAAATGCTTTTTTTAAAGGCTGTCTTACTAATGATAGTTTGGAATAGGACAAAGCTGATCGCCAAATAATTGGCCCATATCACCCCTTAATCACACCTAACTCACAGTAATAAAGACATTGGGATTATTGAACATCAGAATAAAGTACATCTGGAACAAAATTCACACATAAAAACCAAAGTGGGAGACATTTTAAAAAAATGTTTTAAACAGTTATTTTCTCTCAAAGTTAGTAATTTCTCATAAGAAGCCAGATATTAAGCACTATCTGGAGATACAGAATTTGCGTTGATTAATCATTCTATCTCTACTTAGATGTCACTAAGCTTAAGCTTTAAATTGTAACACATTTTTTGTGTACTTTGATTTGGTCTAATGTTTACATACATGCATTCAAACGTATTACTTCTTTTTATTCAGGCTAACAGTTATACAGCTACATAAAACCTGCTATGGGTCATATATATACTTAATTTGCTGTTTACCGCCATATGAACAAGACGAAGATTCATCCAGACCTGTGTCTTTGTTTAATGATATTGAAAATGTACATAGAAGTGTCTGATATCTGTAGACACCCTATTGATGCTTAGCTTTCTTTCTCTTTCTTTCTTGTCTTTCTTTTTTGTTCCTGTGATATTTGAGCTGCCGTACGTCTCCTTTGTGTTGATCACCTCAGTGCCAGTGTCACTCAGCCAGCTGTGAGGAGTGTGGCTAAAGGGCTGTGAGCTCTGATCTTAAACTGCAGGGGTGGAGTGCGAAGCCCCTTGCCTGACACAACAAGCCCCTGCTCACTCACTGAAGTCATATTCCCCTGTAACTGCCAGGGAGAGAATGTGGTTATGATGTAGGTGTAGCTTGGCCAAGGTTAATTGATTTCCTATGAAGCCACGGCAGGCTCGATGTCTGTGCTGATAGTTGTGATCATCATTAGGATTTGTGCGACTCACCAGAGGCCTGTGTGGTTTAAGAGAGCGGGAGGGACCAAAGCCAGGGACTTGCATGGGTGTTTGGGCTGAAACCCCAGTGCTGGGTGCTGGCCAGACGAGCCGTAATCCCTGCTAATTACTCCCAAGGCCTACATCAAGACTCCCACTGACGAGGCAGTCACTCACACTTAGCTCACTTTTCCAAACCGTAGTTAGCTTAATAGGTTTCCTAATATTTACCTAATCCCTCTGTGCACTGCTCACACTTGAATTTATTTTCATATAAATTATATTGTTTGAGATCAAAACGCCAGGTTTTTTCTTCAAAAGCCCTTTATTCTGGCAGACAAAAAGGGAGTAGGCGTATCTCTGGCTGCTTCACACAGCTATGTGAATTTGACTGACGAGTTGATGCCATGTGTTAAAAGCGGGTCATCAAAACCAAAATGTAAAAATCGAAGAAAACAAAGGCAGACATCCTGCTGGCTGCAGACCGATAAGTGAGGAAAACCGAAAAAAAGCACAGATGAAAGACTTGAATAGTTTGTTAAATGATGGCTCCAAAGCTGCAAATCATTTGGTCAGCGTTAGAGGGTGGTTTTCCCTGGCAGAAAAATTAGTCGTTATGTGGGAATGCAAGACGCCTTGCCAGGGGTTGAAATATTGTACATCATCAAAAATGCCAAGTAGCTGTGATTTATCGACACATCCACAAAATATCATCAAGACTGGACTGAACCATCCATGACTGAGGTGCATTAAAGCATTGTACCGTTAGGTTTAGACTTTCTGGTCTCTTTGACAGGCCGCAATGATTGGTTCTCTTCCCACCGCCTTTGCTGGTGTCCAGTTTCCTAAGGCCCAACAGGTATATCAGAATCTTTGTTGCCCTTTTGTAACTCTGAGCTTCCAGAAACCTGATCTTGTACCTGACCTCATTCTGCCTGGGGGTCTTCGTCGGGCCCCGTCCTGCCTCAACATCTGGTGGGCTTCAGCTGCTTTTGGATGTCTGTTATAAACATTGTCAAAGAGCTCCCTGTCCTTAGGAGGGGGTCGCTGGCTTTTACTGGCAACGATGAAATGTATTGTTTGTGAACTAAATCTTTTAAAAGCTCTCATATGTTTCAACAATGTGAGATTTTTTGAATTCTTTTTTTTTTTTCTCTTTTTTTGTTTTTTTGTAGATGTGGGCGAGAGAGGCTTTGCGATTTGTTATGTACAACTTGCACACGCAGAGGCATAAGACCAGTCCAAAAGGCTGTTTTTAAGTATAAAGCCTCCTTAGATAGTCTAGTGCATGGCTCTCAAGCAGTAAGTGAAGCACACCTTAAAGAGGACTTATTTGTAATCTCAACAGCAGCCCATTTCTCTGACAGCACAACAGTGTTTGCGTAGGGTCCCATGGTAAAGCACTTGGCCTTAAGTAAAGAGGGTTTTTCAATCTTCTCCTTTAAAGTCTGTTTTCATTTGTGTGCCGTGAGTCAGTGGAAAGACAGAGGGCTGGTGCGGAGGGACAAGCCAGGAAGATCTTTTGTGCCTCATATTTTTTCTTCTCCTTCGCTCCTTTTCCCTTGTGATAATCACACTGTGCTGTAACTTGTCCTCTCCGTTTGTCTGCAAAACCTCTGCTTGTCTCTGCAAATCTTGAACACAGCACACATACACACACATGCATACAGCTAAAACGTCAAGGTGGAATCTGTAGTAAAACAACACTGCAGCTCTGCGGCTCATCAAAGGCCACATAACCTGAAAGAAAGATGTGGAGAAGGTGAAAGATTAGACTGGTTGTTAACGTAAATCATTGTATCCACCTCCTTCTGATAGCTAGTGCAGTTGCTGAGAAGAGTGAAGCTTAAGTGGAGACACAGCAGGAAGAAAAGATTCGCTGTTTCCCTAGTTCAGAGCTTTGTGGTGTTTTTCCTTAATGCATGAAATTCATACAGTCCTGACAGAGGCATTTATGTTAAAACCATATGTCTGAATGCACGCGCTTGGATGTCAGGACAATCTCCAGTGGATGTTGTATTTACAAGGAGGAAGTTAAACAAGTTGCATTCATTTTATGTGGAACGTGGCGCATTAAATCTAATCTCACCCCCAAACCAACAGCTGTGTTTGAACTATAAATTCCCCACGTTTGCGCAAACATGAATCATGGCATCGAGCTCTGACAGAACTTACAAAAGTGTCAAGAGTTTGACCTTTTATGATCCAATGTCTTTGCTGCGCTTGTTGTTTATTTCCTGACCCCTGGCAGACCACAGTGCTTCATTTTGGGCCAAATATTTGCCATTATAGGCTTTACTTTTTGCAAACCAAATGAAACTTTTTTGTCTAATGGCCAATGTGGTGCATGACCTTTTCATGACTAATCACCAGAATAGCATATCAGCTTGTCTAATGACCTTTAATCCTCCCTTTTCGGTCTGTTTCTCTAGTCTGATGTCCCCTATTTTCCACCTTAGTGCTCACTTATACTGTAGTTTAGTTTAGTTTTAGCCCAGAAAGGTCCCAACAAGATGCTTTTTTTTCCCCTGAGGGTACATGTTTCTTGTTTAAAAAAAAAAAAAAAAAGCGATATCTGTGACACGCACTGCCACAGATCAGTGATTATGTAAAGCAGTAAGCAGTTTCTTTCTATTTGTATCTTCAAACCACAATCTCACATGCAGTTTTTATATAGTTAATGGTTTGCCATTGTTACTTTGGAATTTTAATGTTTTATGGAAAATTTGTCCACTGTAGTTGAATGATGTCCTCTTACTAACAGACGTCATGGGATCTGAAATCAGAAACTATATTAACGTTTTGATGCTAAAGTCAGAGAGTAAAACAGTCCTTTTTTGACTACAGAACCTTTTTTTGTTTAAAGTGTGCAACAGGTGGAGAGCCCTGAGAACAGGCTCAGTCCAGGGGCTGGCATTTGGTTTCTGACTCGGTAAATGTACTTGGGGAATGCAGGAGCGAGTGGAACCACTGACAAAGCAGTGACCTGGGAAGTGGTGTAGGCAGGGAGCTTTTGTGTAGGGAGACAAAGCCGGAGATGCAGGGCCGGGGAAGGGAGAGGGAAACAGACAGACAGAGCGAGAGGCCAGGGCAATGTTGTGGAATCTCCCCAGGGGCTTCTGGGTAAATGTTCATGGATGACAGCATTCTGGAATGTTCACAAATGGAGAGTTTTAATTGGCCAGAGGCCCCGACTGGTTTGGTAATCAGAAGTGGACTCTGGTGACAGAGGGCGCAGATTTATGAATCCCAGCGTGAGCTTTGTTCGCACTATCGTATGCCTTTTAGAAAATAAGTCACATTATGCAAACAACAGTGGTGGATTTGACCAAAGAGGAACATTTTAATGTGACAAATTTTCATTGTGAATGAGGAATCATCTCTGTTGGGAGTTTGTGGTGAGGCAGGAAAGCGCCTCTGTGCAAGAAGGGAGTTGATGAGACATGGAGGTTGAAATGCGCTTTGCTCAGCCTCGTGCTGTGCAGCAGCAGCAATACACGCATGCCTTTCTTTCTCATCACAGTCATGCCATGTGACAAGGAAATTTTGGCAGTTTGGTGTTTTGACAGCTGTATGGTGGAAGAGATTTTAATTCCCGACTTATTTAAGGAAACATGATTTTACGCAGACATTATCCAAAGCCTGGCTGGCTGTGTAGCTGAAAATATTCACTCCAGAGAGTAGTCCACTAAACCAAAAACTTCCTGCCTCATAAATGGATGGTGAGCATTGTTCTAAGTGGAATAAATCTTTCATGTCACAGTCCGTGCTGGTGTTTCCCAGGCTCACCGCTGCTGAACGCCTTCCTCCCTGCAGTAGATCCTGGTTTTATAGATGTTACTGAACTGTTATTTTGCACTAAACTCTAACTTTTCTGGTGTGTCATCATGTGAGAGCTGGCTGCCTTCTGATCAGCTGACTACTTGCTGAATGGCAAAATGATAATGAACAGTTTAAAAGAAAAAAAAAAACCAAACATTACAAGTGAATTGAGTTCTGATGTTTGGGGAAACTATATACAGCTATATTCCTATTATTGATATGCTTTGTGGTAGCTTTAACTGCTGTCTCCTCTTTTCACCAGTACTTATGTTTGTATTCAGACCATTTTAAAAAATCTATAATATTGCACACACTTTCGTCTTAAGGAGACAGTAATTTATTAACATAGCATGAAATGGATACATAGCCAAAATCTACACTTGATAAAATACACTCAAATACAGCTATTCAGCAGCCCTAAACCAGAGTTAAATGGGCACCTTCAGATAAACATCCTGATGTTTAGGTTCCCAATTTAAACAAAACATTTTACTGCTTTTTTTCAAGTGTTAAAAGCCATTACCGTCTTTAAAGTTACAGCCTTTACAGCCCATTGGTTAGTTACGAGGCAGCTGGAGCCTTGCAGGGAAAACTGTCATGTCCTTTGTGGTTTGCTGCAGTATTCTGCTTGTTAGTATTCACTCAGGTATTTATCTGATTATAGGAGCTTTTAATCTAGCCTAAAGCCTTGCATAAACTGAGACTCTGAAAGGTATCGTCCTTTACCTTTTATTTCCTCAGTATCCTTCATGAAAAGTGTAAATGAAACAGTGTTATAGAACTTCCAAACATGCTGTCTGCTCCGCTCTTCAGCTTCTCCATCCAGTTATGCTTGGAGACGTTAAGCAGCAGTCAAATGAAACACTTCACAGCAGAGCGAAGCGCTCGGCTTGGCATTGCTACCCACCATTTTGTTAAAACACTTCAGTCACTTTCAGAAACTGTCTGCCAGCACATTCACTCTCTTTTAGACCTTTTCTTATAAACTGAGAGCTGAAAAGCATTATTGGTTTGGCCAGAACTGCTATAAACTTGTCATTACTCTATTTTTGTAAGAGGCTGAAGTGTAGAAACAGAGTAGGTGGAAGTATTTTGCCCTGCCCTGATTATCTCCATATGAACAGGCCAGCCTCTAATAGTGGTTTCCGCTTACAGCGTAATGTTGCTGAACATTTTCGGCCTTTGCGGTGATCATGCCTTTACTTTAGTACACCCACGAACGCAGGATATTAATGTGTAGGATAAATGTAATACATGGATGTGTGCTCTGTTTATCTTGGCCTGAGTTTGATGTTATTTTAAAACTTATTCAGTTCAGGATTTATCTCTCTCTGTACATTTTCCCAGTTTTCTCTGTATAGCTACACAATATCTACAGGTTTTGTCAAGGTTCTTTGGTATACACTACAAAATACACTGACATTTAGTAGGAACCCTCTGCACATTATTCATGCTGAAGTAAAATCCTTTCTATTAGTAAAACTTTGCATACTGCAGGAAATTTATATGTTGTTTTGTGTTTCCAGAGCATTGTTTTTTGGTGTTTTTAGCTGAAGTATTGCAATAGGATGGTTTCCTTTCTGATATGACTAACTCCCAAGAGGAGACGTAGGAAAATCTGGATGTGGAAAGTGAACAAGATGCACTTTCCCTTCCCTTCTGGCATGATGCCCTTGAGCAAGTCTGCGGTCGTATTGAGCAGCAGCCCGACCTCGCGAATGTGTGGATGTTTGTAACTTCTCTCACCCTGCAGCCACACCTCCAGGTTGTAAATAAGACTGAGCTCTTAGTCAGCTTGCTTAGTAAAAGGATTGTTTTGTCGTGTGAAGGCAAATATCAGCGTTACCAATGACTTTTTCCCCAACTTTCCACTGAAAATGGGACACTCATGGTTGAAATACTCTGTGCTCTCCATGGCTTTTGCTGATCTCATATGGGAGAGTCCCCCACTGAATCCTGCACAGTAAAAGAGCAGTGAAAGCATTAATTTCATCATGATGAATGGATACGAGGGATTAATTTCCAAATGGCACATTGAGCACTCCAACAAAATAATGCTTTTCCAGAGTTATTACCCCAAGCTGATAAAAGTAAAAAAATTTAAGTCTGTTGCTTTCAAATGAGTGATTTTATTTATCAGGATTATTTGAAACTTTAAATAACTGATCAAGGAACTAATTTGGAAAGTTTTTCAGAAGCATATGAGTGGCATTTTTGAGCAGTATGTAAAGGAATTCATTTTTTAACATTCCAGATACAGACCACAACTGTAAGGTCATTATAGATGAAAGAAAAGAGGAGAAATGAAAGGGATGGCTTGACGACATGCTGTAACAGGAGGACAACTTAGAAGAAGCAATTGCCATGATTTTGGTAATGAAATTTGTGGCTGTTTGTTGCTTTTTGTCTCGTCTTTTAATTTGGCTTCGATTCTTTTCCTCTCTTTGCTTGTTTGATTGTTGAATTCACTACACTTGTCACTGACATCACACCAATAAGAGAAGCTTTTTTTAAAAGCAATAACTGCATGCTGCTAAATAGACCACAGGTTCAGCTCATGTGATGGTGCATGACAGGATGTGGAGCAGAACCCAACAAATGGCAGCAGCAGCCCCCCACCCCCACCCCACTCCCCTCTAGGATAATTACACCCTGCACCGAGGTGAGGAGCAAGAGGAGAATGTTATGGCTGCAGGGCGTGCAAATTTACAACAGTCTGTGTGAGTGAGACTCAGCAGACTGACTCTGCTTTACATGTTACAGCAGGGAGCGTGATACGTCAATTAACAGCCAGCCTTTGTATTCATAAGTATTATTGAACACTCTGCAGTTCTGTGTGTGGTGAGGGCTTTTTACCCATACATGTTTTATAACTGAATAAAATGAGACATTTCTAAAAGTTGAATGTGAAATTGTTGTAGAATTGTATAGGCTATATTCTCTTTTAGAGAAACAGAAAGGGTATTTTACAAACTGTCAGTTTGAGCCAAACTGGGATTTTAAAAGACAATAATGGCTCAGAAACTAAAAATCACACCTTGGATTTCCAGGGATGTATTCAGTTGGTTTGATGTTCAGTTTCAGTTTTATTGATCCATTATTTGTTGATGTGCAGTTTTCAACAGTGTCAAATATTTTTCTCTGAGCTCAATTATATCAGCGAGTCTGCCATTACCTTTTTTCTTTGATTATAATATCAGTACTTGGAAAAGTTCACTATTGGTCGACCTCTGCTTGTTCCTAACTGCACGTTTGCATAATAGCTGCCTTGTGTCTGTTTGTAGCATCAGTTCTGCATATGTTGGGAAAGTAACGCTATGTGTACACAGATGATTATTTTGTTATTCAAGTTGTGAGTGGCAGTAAGCTGCTCTGCTCAACTCACTGACTCCACCCTGTTTGTTTTGCTGTGTAATAAGTGACATCCTGGCAGAGTTCTGAAAAGTCTGGTGGTGTTTCCCATCATCAAATTCCTGCATCAGGGGAAGGAGAGTGACACATTATGTTTAATTCAGAGGTGTTCATCATAACCTTTATTTAAACTCGGAGATATATTGAGGAAGCAACCTCATTTACAGTGTAGCTGAGACAAAACACAAAACATTTGAAACATACAATGAACATATTAGAAATACCAAAAAGATTAATTAAAAACAGAGAACAGCGGGCGGTGTTACATCTGTAATGACACTGCTGGTATTAGTCTTTTTTCTGTTGTCATCACATTAATAACAGGTTAGAAACATCCTTTAGATCCACCGTGTTTATTGGTTTAAACAAAAAATCATACTTTTCTGGCAGTTTTACACAATCTGAGTTCGCCAGTGTGGGTGCCCTCTAGTGGAATCCCCCAGAAACACACACAACACACAGGCAAGTATGTGAGCAATTACGTTAACGACGCAGCTGACAAACGCGTGGTTAAAAAGCGAGTATATCTCCGGACTTACTCCACACATCCAGCGTCTCAAATTACCTGCATTCCGGTGGGGTTGAATTAGTATGTGCATAAACTACAAGCAGCATACAGTTTATCATTTAATTATTCACAAATGTTGATGGCCGTGTGAAAGTTTGGAGTTTTGGTTTAGACACAGACCACCAGGCTCCAATTAGTGACAGACGTCGGAGCACGGTTCGTGACATGCATTACCCCATGGCCTCCTTCACGGGTCTCTTAACTCAGGAGGGTACAGAAATAATCCTTGAAGGACTTTTCTGACTTTAGATTGGTGTCTGTGAATGTTAAGGTTTCCTATTTATATTTTTTTGCATATGTGTGCGTCTTACAGCTCTTAATTGCCTGTTTGTATATGTGTTTTGGGTTTTTTTTCTGTATGCGGTCGTGGTGTTATTAGTGGAGTGATTGGGACTTGAGGGGGGCAAGTTACTGTGTGGTGGATGTGCAGGGTGGCGGACGGGGGGGTCAGAGGACAGGACCTCTCTCAGAGGAGTGGCTGTTAACCCTTGACCTCGCTGGTTAAGCCTGCAGGGCGGTGGTAGTCGAGGCGGAGAGGGGTGCACCCTGAGGTCCGTCTGGTTCAGGGGCACATGATGGCAGGCAGAGGGGGCGGTGAGGTGTCTAATCTGGTTTTTGTCTGCGAGGCGTTTTTACCTCCCCCACCATCCTTCCTCTGAGAACAGAGTTTGAGAGGCAGGACAATGTCAAAGGGAAGTGACTTATTTTATGAGCCATTTAAAGGGGATGGTGGTCTCCCCACAAAGGAAAGGCAGAGAAGCAGTGGAGTGCTGATAAATACCATGACACACAGTCACATGTTTGTTTACAAGATGCTGTTCTCTTGTTGGGACCGCCATAAATGGCACTTTTCCTGCACTGAGTGACACTTGAACAATGTTCTGCCTCTGTGTCTTATTACATCTTAAAGTACTTGGGAAGCTCGCACAGTGAGAGGCCCCTAAAAGGACGTCCTGAGAGCCAGTTCCCCCGTCACACAGAGACCATTGATGCCAGTGATAGCAAAGAAACAACTGATGCTTTCGTCTGACACGGCTTATTGTGAAACGTCAAGGCTTAAGCACATGCGTTGTTAATTTTTACAGGATCTCCCCCTTGTTAGCTCTTCAGACCCCTGCGTTCCAACTCGGCATTTTCTCCCAGTGCTTTGAGAAATTGGCTGCCAAGATGTTTTCACAAAGTGCGCATTAGCTAAGAATCTTCAGGTTTTCACAGGCTTAATCCTTTGAGCTAACAATGTGACATTTGTACAGACATTCCTGTGAAATATTGACCATCTCACTTTTATTTGTGTACTTTGGTAACTAGGGCTATTTTCCACGTGGATATAGCCCTTTTGATTGTACGCCTGTGCTGTGGGCAAGCAGGGGCCCCAGCCTGAGGAGAGACTAGATGGCTGTTTCACCTAAAAGTTCAGTCTCTGTGTGTGTGCTGCTCCCTGTACCTCCAATCATTCTGGTACAAAGAGCCATGTGTTGAGCAGTGATGTGATGTGTGAATATGTTTAGGTAGGGGCTGCCAACTGTGCCTGGGTATGCGCAAGGCTGCCTGTGTGTGTGCATATGTGTAAAGCAGCGGCTCGGTGGGCTGGGCGAGGGTTAGAGGGAGAGAGATGAGTTTGGGTAGAGTACTCGGGGAGAAGGAGTGACTTGAGGCTTATTTGGACTTGATCCCAGACAGAGGGGTCCAGTTTATGGCGCCATGGTGCATCCCTCCCCCTGGTGCCATGTTTAGATGACTGTATTACTACTAGTCACTTCTGACGCTGTAGTTACTTTTTCTTTTCTTTTTTTTTTTTTTTACATTTTAGCTGCCATGCCTGGCATACTGGGAAGTCTGATGTATATCTTTGTGCCGGGAAAACCTAATGCAGAAAAATCTTTAGCCCAAATTTACAAATGAGATAACAAAAATATGTTCAGCCATTCTAGTTAGGTCTAGCTTTGTAATGGAAATTGATGGGCGTTGTTATTACATGCACAAAAAGAATGAAAACATTCTCGCGCTGTTACAGAAAAATACAATCCACATGGCTCAGTTGCTATGACGACACATAAACAGCAGTGACCAGAAGTAATGGTAACAGAGAAAATCCCACAGCCCTGTGATGGAAGCAGAGAAGCTTTGACAGCCTCAAGTACAGCAGAGAAGCTTTTTTCTACTGATAAAGAAGTGTTTAAGACAGGAAATGAAAGCTTACCATTAAAGAGTTACCCTTTTAGGCCTTTTACTTCATCATTTTGACATTCCTTCAGCATTAAATTGAATTATACAGGGGCATTTTCATGCTTCATGTCTAAAAAATAAGCAAATTTCGCTGCATAGTACGTGTGAAATGTGTGAGAAGTGAAGGCTGTCAGAGTTAAAATTCATGGGATTTTCAATGAGCCTCAAAGCATACAGGTAATGTCAAAGCTGTAATTTGAAAGCAGCAGAGGCACACAGGGGCTCGAGTCAGTGAGCACGAGCTGGTGGGGAAAGCTAAACAGGCCGTTGGTGCCTGGATGCACTGAAAGGATCCCTGTGTTCTCCCAGATTCCAACAGCCAGGCTTAAAACAAAACATTATTGCAGCTGCAACTTTGCATTGGTCCTCCCCCTGATATCTCCTTTTAATTGGCTGTTAAACTCACTACTGGTGTTGCTTTAAGTTCTGAATTATGGCTCTGATTAGAGAGTTGAAAAATAAAAATTCAGGATATGTTGTGTTGAGGTTATTGGTTCAGTCCATGGTCATGTCACACTAATGTGAATCAAGTGCTTTAAAACCCCAAACTTTTTGGAAAGTTTCTCCAACTAGATTGAAATGGCGAAACAGCACTAAAGTGTCTCTGTTGCAGACCTTGTGATCTGCACTTGTGTCAGGAGCTGTATAAGTGGCTTTCAGCTGTTTTTCAGGTGTTTGTTTGCAGGGTAAGGAGTAAACAAGAGTGTAAAACCAGCACAGAAATGAAACACCATGACTATCGGATGGCTGAGGTCTCTTAAACATCATACATATGCATTTTCAAAGGGGCCTCCCCCATTCGCACCACAGCAGGAGACTGGCCTTTGCTGTACTTCATCCTCCTTGAGGAGTATGTTAATTTTGGGTTCTGTACTCATATTGCACAGTGACCCAACCTGCACCTAGTGGGAGTCAGACCTCTTACCTGCGAAGTGGCTGAAGAGCTAAACCTCTGCTCTTGAAAAGCTGTTCTAGAAAAAGTTACAGGATTGGGCTATCAATCTGGACAGGGGGAGCACCAGGATAAGAGCATGGCTGGCTGAAGACTGCTCCAAGCTGAGTGTCGCAATTAATCCACTTAAGTGCAGTTAAGGGGGTTTTCACACCCAAGGTGCTGTTAATTTGGTGAGGGGGTGAAGTTGTTACTTTCATTCAGACCTACAACAACCCTATGATGAAACAACACAGAGGGCTGTACTAGTGTCTCGCTTCAGGTGTTTGTACCAAGATAACTACAAATAATACAACAAGAGAAATCGATCTATGAGTAAAAAAAAAAGAGAGACACCAAAACACTGCTCCATGGTCTGTTATGTTTTGAGATGGCTCAATCACAACAGTGGACCGGCCTTGTGTGAATGACTAAAAGGGTGTCATTCTTCTATGCAGTGCTAAAGACAGTCTAAGCAGTTGAAAGGTTCTACTTAATATAAAAAGTTAAAATTCACAGCACATGTGGACTCTGACAGGCCTTCTGATGACAGGGTTTCTTTTGGTCCCTCAAATGTCTTAAAAGTCTAAAGTCTAAGTGTCTTCAATACCATTTTGATAGGTTAAAAAAGGTTTGGTTGACAAAATTAACAATGCTTCTCTAAAGTTGTACCACCTTAACCCTTACTGAGCAAAGCAAAGTTGTGGAGCCAGTAAACATAAATGCAAACTCTGGAACCTGATCAGAATGTGTTGCAATGTATTATGAGGGATAACATGACCTCTACTTCTACAAGTAATATATTTAAATTGTTTCTGTTAATTTAAGTGTAACTGAATATGTCTAAGTGCAAGTTTAATGAGATCTGACTTGGGATGATTGCATTTGGTGCTTGGTTAAAAATGTTCAAATTAGGAATTTTGGAATAAATTTACTTACAAGCAAACATAGGATTTTTATTTTTTGTTAATATTATTTGCACCTTTTTATTTAGATTCATAAAACTTCTCTGATTTCCAGTACAAATTAAAATTGTCATGTGAATGTGTGAGGAAAACCTGACTGTATTAGCTGAGTGTTTTGCAGTGTGCTTTGTGCTGACAGTTTGCTGTTTTTTACTCATCTCTTCCAGGAGCCCCCCTGAAAGTGTGTCCGCAGGGTTTCTCCTGCTGCACAGTGGAGATGGAGGAGAAGCTGAGCCAGCAGAGCCACTCAGAGATCAAAGCTCCTGTCTCCAGGCTTAGCACCAACCTACAATCCACCTTTAGACAGAGACACGACCACTTTGACAGTAAGCAAACACACTTCCATAACAAATACACACACATGCTCAGCAGCCACATTGTGCTACATACTACAGAGCCCCCCCCCAATAGATCAAGCACTTGTGTTGCATGATTCTTGACAGACGCCCCCACCTGCCAGTGCACTGCCTGGAGCGGAGACACTCAGTCTGTGTCTGTTGGCCCATACACCTGTCTCTCAGCGTCTCAGCTTCCTGCCTCATCGCTCCCTTGCTGCTCGGTCCCCCACTACCCACTTTCCTCCTCTCCAGAGAGACACGCGCGCTTCCAGACGGACCACACACATTTTCAGATTCAGTCGTCTCTGTACTTCTTGTTCCTCTGTGTGTGAGCACATGTGTGTACGCCTGTAAATATTGGGATCGGGTTTCCCTTGCTGAGGGTGCTGAGTGCATGGGAACATGCAGCAGTGCTGAGTCACCGAGGAAGCGTAGCAGCTTTTAATACCCTCATCCACCCAACCGTAGCACCAGTGCAGCTCGGCTGGAGAGAAGCTAGATAAGACTGGAAGGGAGGCCCAAGACTGTACTCACTGCCATAGAAAATCACATTTCCGATTTTCCAAGTATGTTTGGATTTTTCCTGTGGAGCCCAGATGTGTTGTACATGTTTTTATGTACCTCTGCGTACACATGAACACTGTTGTGCATGGAGGTCAGAGACCTCCAGATCTTATGTGTCTGTGAACGGCAGTGAGGGATAGTCAGTAATAGGGAGCGTGTGTATTGCAGCCAGATGTGAACAGGAATGTGACGTGTCGGAATGTAGTGGCTGCTTGAACCGTCCCGCCCCTCTTTTTTCCTCTCTTTCTGCCCTTTGTCCCAACCTCATGCCTCACTCAGCCCTCTGTTTCCACCTTGGACCCCCTCTCCCTGTTTCCATGTTTTCCTCCAGTCTGGCTGGATCTGTTTCACTCTGATCCTTTATGGTGTATGGTCTTGTTTCTGCCCTCGGTGCTATGCTGTCCTCTCCCTGCTTCTAATGTATTTGCTTCTTATTTTCTTGTCTCGTGGTGGTTTCTCAGACATACTTGTAGCCCTAAAACAAACAAGCAGTTTCATTAGTCTAAAGATCATTTCCATTTTCTATAACCTGTCAGGACATTATGAAAAATTACTTTCCCAAGTTCCCAGTGTGTATGATGTCTTGCAGTCAAACAGTCCAAAACCCTCAAAACAGTTAATTAAATATCACTGAAAAGTCATAAAAAAATCAAGAAAAGTCATGTGAATTGTATTCTTAAAAGATTGGCTGCCTTGTTGCAGATAGTTGCTTCTCTACATTGTTTAAAACAAAAGTTACCATAAAGTCAAATCATTTAGCATGAAGTCTAATTTATATGAATTCTTTTTTTGGTCCATTGATGCTTTAGTTTAGTGTTTATAATGTGCAAGTGTGTGATGGATGTCTTCCTGCCTCACTGTTTGACATCAAAGCAAAAGAGATGAAACTACAGCTTTAAAAGCCCTGCTGTCTGGTTTTGAGGAACTGATACAGGAAACATAATTACGAAGATCATTTCCTCCGATGCTATTTACATAACTAAAAATATGATTTCATGGCAGTGATTTTTTTTTTTTCTTCTTCTTGTTTTTAAGTTTCACGTCCGCTGTGTTCAGTCTCAACACTACAAGAAACAGAAAGCTGACCACTGTTTAATGATACCACTAGATTTATAAGATTTCATTTCAGACAACCTTGTCATCACTGTTGCAGGACCTTATCACCCAAGTACTGTACAAGTAATATACTAGTGAAACCATAAGAAATGACAGGTATCTTGTTAGCTTTGGGGTTGGTCTTTCCTATATTTCATTCACCTTCCTCCCTTTTACGCCCCCTCCTCATCACTGCAGGCAGGTTGCTGCTGTCTCTGAGCTGTTAGATGTGGGATCTCTTTACAAAGGCCTGCTGTGCTCTCTTCCACCTGGGCCATTAGACCGCTCTCTCACCAGATACGGTGACAGGCTCAGGTTGCTGTCCTATTGTTTCCTGTTGTCACACCGAGACACCCAGAAGCAAACACTTCCCCTCAGTGAAACTAGCACAGGAAGTGCTCATCACTGTCTTTAACGTTACTGAAGAAGATGGCAAGAACAATGACGTCATGAGGAGTGTGTGTGTGTGTGTGTGTGTGCGTGCTCACAAACACAGCACAAACATACATGAATGCAGATGCAGCAACACACAGTCACACACTAACAAACTCAGGAAGTGGTGTATGTGATTAGGCAGGCTCTCATCATGCGCCTGGAGCTAGGAGTCACGGCCAATTAAGACCCGGGCCAGAAATAGTTCTCCCCTCCTCGCTGTGTGTTTGTCCTGGCCTCTGCCTGTCTGTCCTGTTGCACTGACCCCCTCCAGTAGAGCAAGCCTGTGTCTGGGATTTAACTACTTGGATTAAGGCCCCTTGACTCCACACATACACATTTATAACAAGTGACATTCATCCGTAGCGCTGAAGTCCAGCAGCAGGAAGGACACAATCCCATCCCATAAGGAAAGGGAGAAGCGCAGAGACTAATTGGCACAAATAGGATGCAATTACTGCCTGGGCCGGGACGGGGAGGAGCAGGGTTTATAGGGACATGGGTAAGGGGTGGGGGGTTGCAGAGGGGAGGTTCACCCTGTGTTCCAAGGAGGAGGAAGTGGGAGGGAGTAGAAGGAGGGGAACGGTGAGCTCCTCTGTTCTCATGATGGATTGAGCCTCAGTTCATCACTCATAGTTCGACGCTCCCATGCAACATGTGGAATCGGTGACGGGAAAAGGAAAAGAAGGATTCCTCCCGGAGTCAACAGTCATCTTTCTTCCTTACATTTTGCTACAGCTTACACTCTTCTCCCATGTAACCTTTCACCCAGATTCTCTCAGACCATTGGCTGAGTGACAGGCGCATTTTTTAATGGAAAAATCCTGAGGGAGTGCTCAGCTTCTCGGCCTGTTGGCAGACGGCTGCGTGTCATAAACTGTTTTTAATGACAATGCAAGATGCCTGTGTAATGCCCCCCCACCCCCCACCCCCACCATCAACTCAGAGCTGGGAGACACAACAACACAAAATGTAAAAATGTATACATACTGGCATATTTTTCTTGGGTCTTTTGTTTATGCTGTCAGCTAAAAACTATGCAAAAAGTTGTATTATTCCATTTAATTTATATCATCCTTATTTTCATGTTGAAACAAGAATTTATCTTTATAACTGTGAATTTTCTGTATGTGATTGTAATGAATAGTTAAAACGGTTAAACCCAGGGTCATTTGTTTCTAGTTGGAATCATTTCAATGTAACACAAAACAATGGATTAGCCAATAGTAGAAGCTTCATTGTTATAAAACCAAGTTATGATTAGAAAACAGCAAAGGTAAGAAAAAATTCATAAGCATCTTGTCATAATGCGACCTTTATTTCTGCACTGCTTTGTCTTGTACAGTGAGTTTTAGCAGTAGATACATAATACTTGTTCTGTTGAACCTGCTTAGTGTTAACTCAGCAGTGCAAAGTTTGTTGCATTGGACTTTTGTTTTGTGAAATTACTCATGATGTATGCTGGTCTCAGACTGTTTAGATGTTTGCCCATTTTAAGTGCTTGTTTTTTGGATTGTGTTCTGTTCTCCTTTTTGTTGAGTTTTTAGCTGATGTTTTCTGGTTATATGGACGTTTGCCATGTGTATAGTGTTAGAAACATCACATAGCATTACCATGACAACACAGACAGAACAGCGGGTGTGAGAGGTTAAAACTATCAATGTCCATCTTATTACATCATTGTTATCTTGTTGTAAGTGAACTCAGACTGTACTTGTTTGGTTTATTTGGATTTAATGTTGTGAAAGCCAAGGTATTATACAAATTGAGCACAAAAAATGTCTTTGACCTCGTTTACATCATGCTACATCTTCGAAATCATTTTTCCTCGTCAGTGTCATTTATTCCTTTTACATTTTTCATGGTCTTGCTTCTTTTACACCATTTTTGTGTCATTATTTCTTTCCGTATCTCCTAGCCCTACATTAACCCACTAGTGCCTTTTATGCACCAAGCTTATCCATGCTCATTATGGGGCTTATCTGTTTTACATATAGACATCACTGTTCTAATAAACCCTAGTGAGGAAATAGTTTTAGCCTCTTCCTCCTCCTCTGTCTCCTTTCACTGACTTTAAACTTGTGGCTACTATGACATTCCAGGGGTGGGGGTGGACCTTTTGTTTTAATCTCTGGCAATGGAGTGTGGAACTTGGTGCCTTCTCCCTTGCTTTGTGTGTGTGTGTGTGTGTGTGTGTGTGTGTGTGCGCGCATGTGTGTTGGAGGGTGGGGGCAATGATGGCAGGGAGGTAAATGGAGGGACTGCAGTGTTTCCGGTATCCTTGGTGACACAGTGGGGATTTGGAGTTAAAAAAGCCCTCAACTTAACCCGCCCCAAGCCGCCCTCACCCCTCCCCTGGCTCATTTTTTCTTTTTAGTGTGTCAGTCTGAAGTGGAAGTGACAGCGCTACTTGGGGACTCTGTGTGTGCGTGTGTGTGTGTGTGTGTGTGTGTGTGTGTGTGTGAGAGTACTGGTGGCAGGGAGCGTTTAGTGACTCCCTCTGTGAGAGCATGGGAACTTTACATTTCAAAGCCAGGCAGAGGGCACCCAGAGAAACTGCAACGGGACAGAAGTTTTGTGCGCACGGGGCAACGAGGGGGGAGACTGAGGGTGGATAAAAAAAAAGAGAGAGAGGGAAGAGTGAAAAGACTGAGTGTATGCTTACATGCATGCGAGACTGAAGGTGAAACATTTGTCAGAGGCTGTGGAATTCTCATTTTGTTCAGATTAAGAAAGTTGGGGGGCGAGGAGGGGTGTTCGTGGGAGAGGGGCCTGGATTATTGGGGGTGGGGGAGAGTGTGTGTTGGGGGTGGGGGTGTGTGGGGGGGTGATGGACATTCCTCAGGATGAAGTAGGTCATTGTTCCCTGTCTCTACTGAAGAGAGCTCTCTGAAGGAACTGATGAAGTGAAAGCATTGGAGGGCGGGAGATGCAGGGCTGGATGGGGGGTACAGGTCCATATACGGGGAGGGGTATGGGGGGGCGGAGGGGTCGCATTATTCAGTAATCCTATTGAAAATGCCTCTGAAGGACAGTCCAAGAGAAGCTGGGAGAAAGGAAAGCGAATGGAATGTGACAACAGAAAAATGCTATTGATGGTGGTCAGTTTGAAGCGGCTTGATGTGGAGAGACGTCTCCACTGAATGGCGAGTCTGCAGCGCCGCTCGCTCGTTTCAGGCCTGACAGAGATGCTCCCACTCCACCTTTCGCCCCCCTCCTGCTTTACCCCTCTCATCTCCTCTTTTCCTTTCCCACAACACATTCCTTTGCCTTTCATCTAAGATTTTATGCTTAAGCTGTTTCTGTTGAGATACTAAATATGTCAGGACATGGGCACAGGTGAAGTGGAATAACCATCATTCAAATTTTGAGCCAGTGGATATACAACCAAAGTCCCCACAACGGTGGCATTTTCATGATTTACGCGCAAGACATGCACACTGTACTCGGAATTTGTATAATGTAATAACTTAATGGGAATCTCATGTTTGGGACAAGAAGCAATATAAAAAAGGCGATTGGATTAAGGTTTGATAAGATCAGCTTTCACTTGCTGCGGTTCTTATAAAGTTCCAAACAATATGTTATCCATCATACAAATTCAATTCCCTTAACTTTAGAATCTTACAATGAATAAATCCCTCCCTGTAGACAGATCGTGAAATGTTAACAATGTATGATTGTTTGTTCTGGCTCTTTGGCAGTTTAGTCATCAATACTAACCCCCTCCCTTCTTTTCTCCCACAGAGTTTTTCCGTGAGCTCTTAAAAAATGCTGAGCTCTCACTGCACAACATGTTCGTGCGAACATATGGGATGATGTACGTGCAGAACGCAGAGCTGTTTAAGAATTTCTTCGAGGACCTGACGCGTTACTATGTGTCTGGCAGCTCTGCCATCAATCTGGACTCCATGCTGTCAGACTTCTGGGCTGAGCTCTTGGAGAGGATGTTCAGGCTGGTCAATGTGCAGTATGAGTTCAGCGACGCATACATGGAGTGTGTCAGCCGGCACACGGAGCAGCTGCAGCCGTTCGGCGATGTGCCTCGCAAGCTCCGCATCCAGCTGACGCGGGCCTTCGTCGCTGCACGCACCTTTGTACGTGGCCTGGCCCTCATGCCAGAGGTGGTCAATAAAGTCTCCATGGTATGTATGATGTCTGTGTGATCGCCTTTGCTACAGCAGTCAGTGACATATGTTTAAATAAACTTCCACTGGATACTAAGAAGTGTTTTTTCCAAAACCAGTTCATCTCTCCTCTGTGATTTCTGACTTTATATCTGTCTTGGAAAAACTTGCTGTAGTTCCATTTCTGGTTCTGATAACACAAACCACTTTTGACTTTAGTGGGATGACATGTTTTTCCACTGTGCTGAATGATTCATTGGTGATTAGATTATACTGTTTTGTGGAGAAGGCTTATAAAATTAATGGTCATGCTTTTTCAGAGATGAAGTATGTGTCTACAGTGGTGTTGGATGAGTGTTTCTGCAGCTAACTGTGATGCAATGATAACAGTGTGTTTCTGCCCCCCTGCCTCCTCTAGGTCAGTGCTTCTCCCAGCTGTGTGCGTGCGGCCATGAAGATGTTGTACTGTCCCTACTGCTCCGGCCAAGTGGCTCTGAAACCCTGCCAGAACTACTGTCTGAATGTGATGCGTGGCTGTTTGGCCAACCAGGCTGACCTGGACACAGAGTGGAACAACTTCCTTGGTAAGTGGCCATAACGGTGTGAACAAGGCCACCTTCTTAATTTAACCTCTCTTATAGTTATAATTATCTAGAGTGTTTGATTTGGCTGCTTGCCACTGTCGTACTCATATTTCAAATAAAGCATCATTAAATTTTGATTGAGTCTAATCTCAACATGCACCCCTTGTCTACCTCGAGGGTGTGTAACCAGTGTGACATGATGGAACTGGGGTGCTCAAATGAGTTATTTCCGTTTCTTGTGTATTGCACCTCAGCTTTGCGAAAAGAGGTTTAACAAAGAAGTACAGTGTGAAAAATCATGTACAAGCATGTCGGCCATTCTTTAGTATCTTGTTTAGGTAAAAGAGACTGGGAGGGGTTGTACATGTTGTGGCCCACAGGATGAATGCTGCTCCTTTGTTTGGTAAACACAGACCCAGATCATTTTCATTACATCATACACTATATCCACTGTTCTTCTCTCTGTGTATTAGTTTTATTCTACATGACAGGCTAAATATGTTTCCTGGCATCTATAGCATTACATGTGTCTATCCCTGGCTCATGGTGCCTCACTGCTGACACTGCTACTGTCTGCTAGGGCGTCTGGTTTCTGCCACCTCCTCACTGTGCAGAAGCTCGCAGGGCTCTGTTTCACTGGTTCAGGAACCGTGCTTCCCCCTGGTGGCAGTTGTGTGCAGATTCAAGCGTAGACTGAGGAAATGTATGTTTGCAATGAATCAATTCTGTCACCGTTTTACATTTCATAGTCCTGTGTTCTGGCTTTTAGATGCAATGCTCAGTCTAGCAGAGAGGCTCGAGGGTCCTTTTAATTTTGAGTCTGTCATGGACCCCATCGACGTGAAGATTTCTGAGGCCATCATGAACATGCAGGAGAACAGCATGCAAGTGTCACAGAAAGTCAGTATCTTTCAATCTTTTATAAAGATAAACAGAAAAGGAATAAAAACATTCAGATCCACTCACTATGTGTTATACTTTCACCTCTTCCAGGTCTTCCAGGGTTGCGGGCAACCTAAAACGAGCATGGCCTTCCGTTCCAAGCGCAATGTCAAAGAAACCGGCTTTACCGGCCGCTTCCGCCCCTACAGCCCTGATGCAAGGCCCACTACAGCAGCTGGGACCAGCTTAGACCGACTGGTAGGAAAGCCCTAATATGACCCACATGTGCACAAACCGCTTCTCCTTTTTACAGGGACTTTTTAACAAGTTGATAAAATGATTAGATCATGAAGTGATGCTGCTCCTATAAAGTTGAACATTTGTTTAAAAATTGTATTCACTACACAAAAACACTTAAATTGTCCGTTTCAAAACTTTTTCCCTGATTCTGACATCAGTGAAGCTTTCAAGTGTGGAACAGACAGGTCATACATTAGACAATTTGACTTCAAAATTTCAAAACAAAGCAAGCAGGTAGACATGAAATTAGTCTTAAAACTAGAAAAGCACTTGGAGAGCGCAGACCTCCGCCAAGGCAGATCAGTCGCACCCCCCCCAATCACCACCAAAATGTAATCATTTGTTCCTTATGCCAGTATCAACATTTCCTGAACTTTTCATCCAAATCCATCCATAACTTTTTGAGTTATCTTGCACACAGACAGACAGACAGACAAACCAACACCAGCAAAAACATAACCTCCTTGGCGGAGGTAATGAGCTCAAAATGGTATTATACTCTTACATTTGACAGAAACCCTGTTTTGACCTGGCTTTGTGTCTGTTTTTTGCATAGACGAGTGATGTGAAAAAGAAGCTAAAACATGCAAAGAAGTTCTGGTCCACGTTGCCAGAGACGGTCTGTGCAGGCGAGAGGATCGCACCTGGAGACGAGTGCTGGAATGGAACGGCAAAAAGCAGGTATGACGAGCCCACAAATGGAATATTTCAGCTTCATTTGAAGCATTCTAAAATATTTGGGCAATTTTAGAAAAGGTATAAACGATACATTCGGATTTAACACAGGTACGAGTCGGTTGTCATCGGAAACGGACTGGCCAATCAGGTATCGAACCCCGATGTGGATGTTGACATAACAAAACCAGACACTGTGATCCGCAGCCAGATCGCAGTTTTGAAAGACATGACGAGTCGACTGAAAGCAGCTCACAGCGGCAACGACATCTCTTTTGATCCCGGTTAGTGAGTGTAGCATTCCAACTTTATGGAAACCCAGTCTTTTTTTTCATGTTTTGTAATTCACACAGCATTTCATAGTTGTATTATACTGTCATAGTTGCTCATGCGTCATGCTGTGTCTCATTCTTGTGTCCAGATGTCGAAGGCAGCGGAGGAGAAGAAAGCGGCAGCGGTTGCGACTCTCCATCCTGTGACACAGACAAGGACATTTACTTCTCCACTCCATCGAACCCTAAGGTCTTAGTGGTGGTGGGCAAAAATCCCACAGATGCAGGAGTCACCTCACGGGGGAGTGTGGCACTGGCGCTCTTCGGGCTGGTCCTGGCCCTGCTCGCTCCCCACTTGAGATAAGACTGCCTGGGCAGGGAGAGGAAGAGAACGAGCAGGGATGACGGAGCGAAGGGGAAAACTGTCAGAGAGGCTTTAAAAAGACTGCCTTCAGGACCTTGGACTGTCCGCCATCAGGGGTGGGGGGGGACTCTTCCTAATATTACAATAACTTCACTTTTAATTATTTGTTTGTATGTTTTTATGGACATCAGTGTACAGCAATATGATTATCCTCCAGAACTCCACCTCTTTCCCCCTTTTCTCCCTGCAGATAAACTTTTACACCTTATGGCTCTGCTGGAACTCCAGTACGGTTCTGCTTGCAGCGTTACAAACATTATATAATTGTCTTATTTTGGCAGTTTAATCTCATAATTAATTTTGTGCCTTCTTTGATGATTGCCATCACATAACTAAATAGCAAGCAAGATGTTTGGCTGAACATGAGTGCCTGTGGTTGGACGTACTTCATATTTCTGAGGATGCTCTTTCTTTTCATCACTCATTTTGATTATTCCAAGATCAACAATGTAGAATGTAGGCGTAGATCAGTGATTGTTATGGCTGCTAATTCACAACAGTCATTTTGCTCTTTTGAATGTGCAAACTGTGAATGTGTCTGTGGATTATACATATACACACATCAGCTATTATGAAGCTTTACTTTGCTTCGGAGGGAGGTGGTTAAAGTCTTTCCAGGCTCATCCTTCAGAAATACTGCGAGAGAAGTTACAGCACAGGTATTTATGTTTCACCTGGAGATGGAAGCATTCTTTAGATGAGCTTTTGGGGCACTCTGCAAGCCCAAACATGCATATTCTACATCAGCCATGAGCATAATCACAGCCTAATTTTAAAAAGTTTCATATGATTTTAGTAATTTAATTTCCTCGGCTTTAACAGCTCAGTAATAAGGTCATACCTCATGCATGCGCTCATTGTCAATGCAATCTAGAGATGTGGAGCTGAAAGTGTCTGGTAGAGTTAAGGACATGTGGCTGGCGTCCTAGTGAAAGGAACCGAGGCTTGGAAGGAGAGAGACACCCCTGGCATTAACCCCTGAAGAAGAAGAAGGCAAAGCTCTGAATGCCCTTTCTGGTACTGTAAGCTCAGTTCAGCACGGACGATCTGACTCGATACAGTCTTACTTGTTTTAAAACAATTGTTTTGGGGGAAGCGATATGTATGTTCACATTAAACTATAGAAGAGAAACAAAAGACAGTGTGTTAATAAAACGAAATCAAGAAAAGATTATTTTAATACAGGGTTTTATGTTGAGGAGGCGTAATTTTTAGCTGTTTGGTATGAAGATATATATTAGGTACTACAGTGGATTTTACTCCTAGTTTTAGGTGGTGGAAGTGGACAACGTGCAGAGGACAGCGAGCGCTTCCTGTCACTGTGCACAGTATTCTGGGCGCTTTTTTTCCTTTTTTTTTTTTTTTTTTTTAATGCCCAAATCCCCCGTCCCACAATACACACTTGTACCTCCAAAATGGCCTGTGTCAGTATAAATGGACTCATCCAAAAACATTTGATGATCTACCTATATATATATATATATATATATATGTATATGTATACATGTATGTGTGTGTGTGTGTGTGTGTATATATATATATATGTATATATATGTATATATATATATATATATATATATATATATATATATATATATATATATACACACACTCACACACTCACACTCCTTTTCATGATTTCAACTCAAGGTTGTTATTGAAGTATTGTCACAAGTGCTACGGAAATTAATGCAATGTATGGTGCCTGTTGTTGTTGTTTTTTTTTCCAAACCCTTGGTACATTTTTTTTAGCAAATCCTTATGGTAAAAAAAAAAAAAAGAATGTTGATGTGAGGATGTGGATCTGTTATCATTGTCAAATGCCCTGTGGGGCTATGAGTACATTGTTAGCAGCAGCACAACATGAGATTTTCTGTTTTATTTAATAATTTGGTTTTTACATTGCATTACTTGGTTACTATGCTGCCTTATGTAGGTTTTTTTCTGTAATTTATGCATGTAGTTTTATGTCCATAACATAAATGCTACTGCAGCTTACTTAGATTATCCAAAACACAGTATTCAGAATGTTTCAATACACATAATTTAGGTGAAAACATATTTAATTCGAAAAGTATCACATTAGGGGCTTTAAATATGCATTTTATAAAAAAAGAGGGAAAAAAATGAAAATGGATTTGTGTGTTTCACATGTATCTGCTGGTCTGAAAGCCCTGGCTTCAGTAAATACTGGATCGATCCTTTTGGCCTGATTTGAAACTGACAAGTTGATTGTAAGCTGACATGAAATTCTCTTTGAAAAAGGTGCTGATCAGTCTGTCTGCAGACATGGAACACATTGAGGATGTCAATATTGAGAATCTAAAAAGGATTTAAGCAGATGAAACATCTATGCAACGCATCTAAAGTACTGAAGCCTTAATTTAAAAAGATGAAGCTGTGCTTCAGCAGCGTGATTCGGCATTACTTCTCCATGAGACTGGTTATTTTCTCCTGACTTTGTGTTCCACCTACATTTCTATGAGGGCTTGTGCATGTGTTCTTTTCATGTGGACGAGTTGTGTTGAGTGTGAAGAAAACCCATCTTTTCTGACCAGAGGAGATGTTGTGGGTGATGATGGTGAATGTCTGTGCTTGCGGGCCAGGGCAGCAACATGTTCCGGCTAGCAGGAGTTGGTCCAGCAGCAGGATGTTGTTCATTTGATCCACAGAGTAACTTCAGTCTAGTGACTTTAAAGTTGAGTTGGACAGGTGCCTTTGGCCCACAAGAACAGAATGGACTCATTTTCTGAGGACTGACTGAAAAGATTTAAAAAAAAAAAAAAAATGTGTAAATAAAGAGCAGCCGTTTTAGATGTCTCTAAAAGAGGCCGTAACAGTACACCAGATTTTTACTTGTCAGATTATCTCCTAAATGTTATGGAAAAAACGAGATGAGATAGATGTTAAATTGTAAGAGAAAATGTATATTAAAAAACATTTCTTAGTCTTGTTGAAATAAAGACTGCCAATATTTAAACTGTTGTGTGTGTTCTCATTTGACAGGATGTGATACCTTGGCAATGAGGAACTTATTTGATATTAAAATCTCATTTCTGGGCCTAGAAAAGTAATGGGTTGATGTAAAATTATCAAACATTTTGGAAAATTCATTAAATTGTCTAATGAATTTCACAAAAGAGTTGAAGCTTGGCTGATTTGGTCAAGGACACTGTAGAGATATTCTTAAATGAAAGCGTTAACCATGGGGTTTCTGAAGGTTGTGGGTTCTGTGACTGATTTTTGTTATTTGTCTAAATACATAATTTATGCCATAAAGTACCCGAAAACAGCCCAAGGACATGCAAAACACATCTACTCATCAATGTAAACAACATATTTCCAATTATCTGAGTAATAGATGACCCCCACCTGAAAAAGATTACTTCCACGAGAAAAAAAAAACCATGTATTTGGGTTGTAGCTGCTGAATGTACCCATGACCCTCACAAGGATTAAGCTGTTCAGAAAATGGATGGATGGATAGTCGAATGCAGCATCATAAAGTACTACAGAGTACACAGCTTTGTTGTACTTGCAGTTACATTAACAGGATAGATATGTTTTAGCTGTGATGTCACATCTTGTGGAGCACAAAGTACTTGAAGGGTGGCCATGGTTATGAAAATCCTGGAAATACAGCTCATATATATTAACATTACATTAATTTTATATTACTGTTGGAGCAGAAAATTTAGGTCCAGGGTGTTCTTTTTCCTGTCCTAATGCAGAAATAAACAACAAACCTGTTTAAATGCTGATGTTAAAAATCATCTCCACGGGACTGAAAAAATTAAAGCAATCTGTTGGAGTTAGACCAGACCTAAGGGGTTTCCCAGGGCTTGTTTCGCCTAATCTTGGGTCTGTAGTTGTTGCAGTAGTCTGCAGTGGTTTAACAGCTGTTCTTCACAGTTCAAGTGAAGTAAAAAGGCTCCTGTTTATTATTCATGCAATAATCGGCTTAAGTCCACTTCAGTTTATATGGATAAAGGTTGTGAATGGCCATGGAAATCAAAATAAGACATGATACTGGTCCCCAAGAAGACAACTGGAAAATGTTTTAAATTCTGTCTATAAAAATGTTTGCAAAGCCTTTTTTTTTTTTTTTGTCGTTTATTTTACAACTTAGATAGTGTATTAGCTCTCAGGCTTCCCCTGGATTCAGATGTGGTTTTATTGTCGTCAGTGCAATAAAGGCATGTCTTGTACAGACATCAATGTGAATATCTCTATTCTGTAATAATTCACTATAGTGCATGTTTGTACATATCATTTTTGACAGTATCTGTAAAAGAAAAATGTAGGATCACTGATATGAGAACACCTTCTGGACATTTTTGTCATGTCTGCAGGTTCTTAGGTTATTTTTATGGAGTCAGCTGCTATGATTTATGTTACATTTCTGATTTGTTGAAAAAAGTGACATGATTAAATGAGATAACTATCCTCAGTATTTCACTGGAATTTATATAGAGGTAAAATGGAGGAGGGGGGGGGTTCAATTGCTTAGAAAGGAGTTGTGAGGCATTCAATGAACCAAACCACAAATTGCAATAATAGCTCCAGTTATTCAGAACAGGCCATATGATCCATTCATGTATCAGTGTATAAATTAATCAAATTATAAATTAATTAATTATTTGAAACATTCAAAAGCCTTTTAGAAGCAAATACATCTAAAACACCCTATCCTTTATGAAGAGGCCTTTTCTTTAATTTACGTTCCTTTTAACGCAACATGTGTAACACTGAAATGTGTCCGGCGGAAGTTGGGCTCACGGCCTGATCACAAAAGAAATGGCGAGCGGTATCGGGAGTAAGTAAAATTTTCTGCTGTATTTTGGCTTTGGCTCCGACTTTATTGCAATTTTAATAGTTTAACAATTGCAAAATAACCTTCGTTGTTTAGCTTGGATGCACCCAGTTGCATCATTTTGTCGGAAAAATATAACACCTTGTAGTCGTGTGTGCCTCATGAATGTGTCCCCCGTAATCAACATTGCTAAGCTAAAGCTATTATTTAGTTAAACATGTACGAGTTATGTGATTTAGCTGTAGACGCAGAGTCTATATGCTTTGTTTGTTATATTATTTATCTTAAAATATCACTCTGAACCCAACAAATATGAATACAAGTGCTATAAATAAACATTGAAGCGACATGTAAACACGGTATAAGCAAACCAACATAAACAATCTGGCCAACGTTAGGTACCAGGGTGAGAAAGAAATGTTTTTATTTTCGGAGTTAATGTGTGTTACTGGTAACTGCAAGAAACCAGTCAGGAAAAGGGGGGAAAAGTAGCCGCGATTACGTGAGGAAGAAAACTGGAGTTGAACTATTACCTCAGGTTTTCGTGTCAGTGTTTGTTGTCATGGGGAAAGTGTCTGTTTCAGTGGATGCTTCGTAGACAAAACCTTTTGACTTAAAAGTAATTTTGGTTATGACTTTCATCACGTGTTCTCTCTCCTTGCTCGGTGTTTGGGTTATGTGGTACTTTGCCTGAGACCTATCTCGTTTTGGGAATTCTTTCACTTCACCTTTCCAAGTGTTTGCGTTAGAGGGAGTAGTGCAGTGGATAATCTCTGATTCATTTACATGAACAAAACTGCTTTTACAGTAATGCAAAGTAAGTTTTCAATTTAGATGTCATAAAAGATTTGCAACATAGGTTAGTACACTCTCGATTCCGTTTTGTTTGAAGTTGGCCGACCATGGAACGATAGCTTTTTGATGTTACATTGCCATGTGCTGGCTGTTTGTATTCAAGTACCATACAGTGAGTATGAAGGTCAGCATGGCTCCTCATGGCTGAGAACTCTGACAAATTGATGGCCTTCATAAAGATAGCCGAGGATACATGAAGATCTGTAGATCTTTAAAACTATGCATCAACACTGTGGTCTAGGTCATTCAGAGATTTTCCAAGAACCATATGACAGTGACACAGAGATGCCCATGAAGACCTACAGTACACCATTGAAACTATTTGAACTTTCCAAGCAGCTGTATAAGCAGCACTGCCATTGGAGTTGACCTCCTGTGAGTTTTTTTTTACATATCAGTCCAAACCAATGACCTGTTTGGAGAATCTCTTGTGGTCTCGTAAAACAATCATTTGTATCATTCTTAAGTATAAGATAATATGAAAACTGTTTTTACACAATGGCATAATGACCCACAAGTAGGGCTGCACAATATATCAAAAAATATTATTGCAATAATGGAGTGTGCAATATTCATATTGCAAAGACATGCAATAATTTCTTTTTTTTTTTCCATTAACTTTCTGTTTTACACACCATGGAGTACCAGAGTAGTTTTCAAAGGATTCAAAGGAGTTTTATTTGTCATTCCATCACAAAGAAGAGAACGACACTGGTTTCTGAGGACCCCTATTTGCCATATGAATAAAATAAATAACTAATAAATAAATGAATACATTAAAAATGACTAAAACTAAGGCTAATTTAAAATCAGTAAAATATATGTCTAAAATTAAACTTTAAAATACCTACATAAAAAATAATAGCACATATTTACAATCTAACCTAGCCTATGCACAGTAGACACTGAAGTACAGTGCAAACAGCAGAGTGAAGTGCAAGAGGCTTTATCACTCTTAACATACTACTTTTTTTGGCAAAAAAACTGAACTAATGCTACTACTCTGGTTGAATGCAAGTTTATTTGTTATTAATGTTGAAAAGATGTGAATATTTTCAGAGTGTAACTTTGAGCAAGGCCTGAACACTTATATTTAAAGATTATATTTTTATCTGCAGTATTTACCAAACCAGGCAGGCTAAGGTGTAGTGTTTTGTTAAAGCTCTTACATGGAGGTACTCTGGCACTTTTGTTATTATGAAATACATCCATGCCATTAACACTTTGTTATATGCGAATAAAATGACAAAATATTTGACTATGATTGTGTCTGAAGATCTATGGTTGCAGCATCACCAGGTTCTTGGACAGAATTGTGTAATTGATTATAGTAGTACAGTACTTTGTCTTAAATTATAAATAACTGAGTCAACATACAAACAACTGGCTCATTTTAATATTGTTAAGGAACCTTTTTCTTAGTACATGAAATTGTTTTTTCTTTAGGTGAACGAGAAATATCACAATATTATCGTTATCGAAATGCTGTACACCCATAATCGCATATCGCAAGTTTTGCCAATATCGTGCAGCCCTACCCACAAACACAGTGTCCTAGAATGTCTGAACTCAATTAAACACTTTTGGAGCATCCTGAACTATGAAGTAGAGGAACGTTGGGTCTCCAGTGTTAGGGAGTGTTAAGTGGTCATCACAGAAGTGCAAGAATTTGTCAAATTCCTGTGGTCTCAATGTCCGTAAAATAGTGGTTCTGATGTGACACTGGTACAAATTATAAGTGAATGTGCTTGACAGATGTATTCAGTTTTGTTACCATTATTTTCAAAAAACTTAGCAATTGTGTTGTTGCAAATAAATCATTGTGTACTCTTTAATGAACTTAATGGCAGAATCTGGAGTACATGTACTTGGAAAGTTACCTTGAAATGATTTCAGACATGCAAAAAGTATACTCATTGATCTGCTTTCTAAGTAATATATGCCTTTTTTTCTCTCCCCACAGAACACAAGATCCTGAATGTGGGCCCAACAGAGCCCTGGTCAGTCAGGGAGAAACTATGCCTGGCTTCTTCTGTTATGAGGAGCGGTGACCAAAACTGGTAAAAAGGAAACCAGTCGTCTGGTGTTTCTCATTGTCAACACAACTATCTAAAGTAGTACATCTAAATTAAGTGGATTTCTGCCTGTTATGTTGAGATACAGACAGAAAATCTGCAGTCATCTCATAATTGCACAAAATAACCTTTTTTTTTTTTATATGGAGACAATGATGAGAGGACATTGGCCACTTGTGGGCAAGATGTATGATTCTTTACATCAAGAAAATCTTACACTTGACATTTCTTAACAGATCATTTCAGTGTATCATCTATCTTAGTTTTACCACTAGAGGTCAGACTTGGGCAAAATATAATGGCGTTATGTTTTAAGGTCTTGTAGTGATGGCACTTGACTTTGACAGTTACTATACATTTTTAAGACAGTGTCTTTATCATTGAGTCTTTGAGCTTCTTTTGTGTCTTTTGCCATATGTTATACATTGTATTAATTATACATGTACTGTTGTCATTTAATCATGTAGCATTTAAGTTCTCATCTCAGCAGGGAAAGAAGTACTTTTCTGGTTGAATACCTAAGATCTTTTTCTTTCAGGGTGTCTGTAAGTAGAGCCATCAAGCCTTTTTCAGAATCTGGTCGTCCACCTGACTGGTTCTCACAAAAGGTCAGAGTTTAACCTTTTGTTAATTTGCACAGATCTGTTTTTTTTTAGCATACTTATCTAATGGTATGCTCATACATTTGCTCACAATAACACGTTTTCTCTTTTTTTCTCAGCACTGTGCCTCACAATACTCTGAGCTGCTAGAAGCCACAGAAGCACCAAAGTCAGTACAACAAAACACCTGTTTTTTCAGAATCACATTAAGGTGTTGTTGCTGTAGTTTACCGGTATTGCTCCTGTTTTTTAGGCGGAAACGTGGTGAGAAGGGTGAAGTGGTTGAGACCATTGAAGATGTCATCGTTCGTAGGCTGACAGCGGAGAGAATAGAGGAGCTGAAAAAATTACTGCGAGACACACAGGAACAATACAGGTACATACATGCTTTTCAAAAAAAAAAAGACAGTCCTGTAGGACTATGAATTATGATCTAAATCTCCCATTTTGCTTTTTATTCTAACAGGAAGTTAAAGAAGGAGGTGGATCTGATACAGACTGGACACATGGACACCCAGCTAAAAGAGCTGTGGGCAGAGATCACACTGTAAGACCTCATATCTGTCCAGTGATTTTCTTACCTTTTACATTTTTCAGTTCAGACTACATTTATTTTGTGACATATTTATTTTCAATGGACCTGACTTTTATCAGAATCACATACATGAAATTATTACATTATCACAGTGTAATTCTCCATTTAATAATGTTTTATTAAATAAGTGGCTAATCCATTCTTTTGTGTCACATTGAAATTATTCCAACTAGAAACAAATGGCCCTGGGTTAAACTGTTTAAACTATTCTTTACAATCACATAAGCATATGTAGAACATTAACAATTACAAATTTGAATTCTTGTTTCAACATGAATTTTTTCCTTACAACAGAAAGAAAAAACAGGATGAAGAGGAAGCAGAGCAGAAGAGGAAAGCTACAGAAACAGCCTACCAGGGTAAGCTCAGCTACTTTTTTCCTGATCCTCATCCTCCATACGTTCATACACGTTTTTTGAAATATACCCTCACTAAAGCTACAATTTTGCATGTCTTAATAACTGTCGTACTTTGTTTTAACAAAATTAATGTGGCTTGTGAAGGAGATTAAATTTCTGTATAACATCAGCTGTAGTACTGATTCATACAAAAGAGTGTAATAAGAGTCTGCATAGATATAATGTAAAACTGAGCTATTGAAAGCATTTGTATAGTTAAATATGGGAATAAGTATTATTTGCACTAAGTAACTATATTTATATTACTGTAGAGTAAGAAGAAAAATCCTTACACAAGTAGCTGACTGAATTCTGTCTTTCCCTTTCACTCTCTTGCCCCATTGCAGCTCGTCAGGCTGCTAAAAACACCCCTAAACGTCTGCCCAGTGTAACTGTACGGTCCCCTTTGGGTGCTAGTCCACCCAACCTGGACTCTCAGGCTGACTCGTCAGTCCCCACACCACCCATGGACCCTGGAGGCGTGGCCTCAGATGACACCAGCACCCACTCTGTTGTAAGAACACAGTCATAGGCAACCCATTTTACTTTATGCTTAATACATTCAACACTGTGTGATTACTAGAGGTTATCACAAATACTCAGTGCTGCTGCTTGAATCAGTAAGGTCTAAAATCAGTTTTAACATTAGTATGATCTCATCAAATGTGCATCTCTGTACTTTTCAATGATATTTTGTCCTATTATGGATCAGTGGAAAAAAGCTCATCTCACATTCTGTTTTTTTTTGTCATTCCTGGCTCCTGCTAGAAGTCAAAGTCAGCTATATTGTCAGATTTTGCCATATGTACATGGCATACAGAAAACTGAAATTACAAGACTCTTGAGGCCCCACCTAGAAAAATGAACACGGTAGAATAAAAAATAGAATGTAACTATAAACAATATAATTATAAACATAGAATATAACAATAAACAGCAGGGGGCTGAGGAGACAATAAATAGATAATAAAGGTGCAACAGTGAAGTTAAACAGATGAGGTATTGGTAATAGAAATTATTGATTTTAAAGTGACATATGCGATATGTGCATTATGCAATAAAGTAGCTGGAGTAAACCTATTAGAAGTATTTCAGTAAATGCATCCGACTGTGCCTACCACTCGCATTGATTCTCTGCTGTCCCTTCCAGGCCCAGGGGGTCGGAGTGTTTTTACCAGTGGCAGAGGCTCCGGGGCCTAAAGACGCAGGCCTGGCTGCACTCGTAGATGATTCACCCCAAAAAAGACTCCTAACCCAGAAGGCTACACCGCCGCCGTCACCTCTCCTGTCAGAACTCCTAAAAAAGGGCAATCTGATCTCAGCCAGCCCCCGCCTGGTAAGAACAAATCACAATGCACGTAGAGGCATTAATTTAATGTCCTGTTGACATATGTTCTTTTTTATTTACATAATTTACATTATGAAACTTGCTGATACAGCCTGCAATTTGAAATCACTTTCTTTTGCTGAAAACTCACATAAAACAGCACAACACATACTTTTTTGTGCTTCATCTGGTATTTATTTGGATCAGGTTGCAGATGGAGATGCTACAGGAAGCCTTACCAATGGAGTACAGACCTCTACCACAGCCACTGCCTTACCACCTGGTCATGAGGTCATCACAGGTAATTACCACTGACGTAACCACTAAGTACGTGCAGAAACATTACCTGACGTGCAGGATAATTGACTAGACACCGCCTTCACCTTTTGTTTTTCATTAGACAGGTCATGGTTCACTTCTACATGTAATTCATTCTTTGTATTGAGTTTTTAAAATCAAAACTATGGCTGCAGATGTAGTTACATCACAAAATGTTTCCATCAGATGTGACGTCTTTGTAATGAGTCTGACTTGCTGTTTTATCGTGTACAGAACATGACGATGACATCTCTGTGTTCAGACCTTGTAATTACCTGCAATCTAGGGCTTCATTTGCTGCAGGTTATTATTGCTTGTGGTATTTACTCTTTTGTGTTTCTGTGTGCACACAGAGGGTGAAGCAGAAGCTGCAGTGAAGGCAGAGCTTGGTGAGGAGACAAGTTTGGTAGAAGAGGACCTTGTAGCAGTGTCTTACATGGGTGATGAACTGGACCTGGAGACAGTAGGAGACATCATTGCCATCATAGAGGAAAAGGTGGAAGCATTATGTATTAATCCTTCACGCACAGTTGAAACAGGATGTTTATGTACATGTAGTTTATAAAACACAATATTTCAGACTTTTTGATATATCATTTCAATATATGTCCCTCTGTTGGTTCAACTGCTTTATTTTCAATTCAGTTCAATTCAACTTTATTTATAAAGCCCATTTCATGCACAAGGCAGAGTCAATGTGCTTCACAACAGGTGTATAATATAGCTACAGTAAAAAACAATTATACAAAAAGGAGTACACGTGCAACTAAACAATCATAATTACGTACACTTAAACTCGCACATGTGCACACAACCACACATGCACACACACAACTCAACAGAACACTGTCGAAAAAAGACACGTTGTCACGTTGTCTGTTTTTTAAAATGGCTACTGATGTGGCATGTCTAACTGTATCAGGCAGGGTGCTCCATTTTTGTGGGGCATATACACTAAAGCTTTTTGCTTAAATTAATTGTTTTAATTACAATGTTTATGTATTTTGTGACTCATGGAAGATGAACAGTTACATACATCAAGTTTATTGCTTTTAACCAACTATGAAATTGATGTCACAATCTTAGACACCTGAGATTGGTTTACTGTTAATAAATGAACTAGGAGTGTACCTATGGCTGTGTTTTCAAAATATCTACATTCATAATGAATACAGTGCTGTCCTTTTAACCCAAAGGACTGTTCCCGAGGAGGAAGCCAATACTCAAAAACCAGCATTTAAAAAAACAAGACTAATATTTTCAAGTGTTTAAAAAGCATCAGCCATGGAGATAAACAGTTGGACATAAATAGGTCTTTGAGCAGGACAATGGCCCTAAACAGAACTCCACAAGGCCAACAAAGTAAACTTTATAGAGTGTCATTACAAAGCCCTGACATGTTTTATTAGTTCACTTTATTAGCCCTGGAGGGATGTTCATTCTCTGCATTTGACCCACTCTAGTACACTAGGACTAACACCACATACAGTATCTTGGTCAAGGGCACTGACGACCTAACTTAGTGTATGTTGGCTTGTATTTGAAGAGGACAAGTTATTTGATGTTTTGTCTGTTTCTAATCATACATTTTCTACTGTACATCCAAGACTCAGACTTACTCAGTCTGCTTTATTGGCATTCAATCAATGGACATGACATAATGAAATATAGTTACACAGGTCTCTGTGTTTGCAGCATGAAAATGACATAAAATATATAACAACTAAATAGAAAAGAATAAAATGTAGCATAAAATCTGTCAAAATATAATAAAATAAGCCTCTGAATATGTACAATATAGAGCAGCAATAACAGCTTAAGGTGGTGTGCATATGAGCAGCAGCAGTTTACCGGAGGAAATAAAGCATCAGTAGTGACTGTAGCAGCATCGTGATCTGTTAAGTCCATTTGTCCATTCTTGCCTTTTGAATATACAAAAGTTGGATCAGTGGCAAAGGGGAAACAACTTAAGAGTTGGAAAAGTTGAACAATAATGTAATTGAAAGGAGCTGATGTAACCAGGTAACTGTCATCTCCTGTCCAGGAAAAGCCACTGCACATCTTTGTCAGAACAGTGCAAAGACAGGTCAAAGTCACTGTCCTCAAATACTTAGAAAATCATTATATAGGTAAAATGCTCCTAAAAGAAGGATTTTAATGGATTTAAATATTTCACCCGCTGAGAAATTTCTCCATAACAGATATATACTGTTTATGGCTAAAGAATAACAGGGCTGAAATACAGCTAACTGACAGACTTTGTGTGAAACTGTGATTCATAATTTTGCTTACTTTAACTTCCATGTCGCTTGTCTCCTCCTCCTCCTCCTCCTCCTCCTCCTCCTCCTCCTCCTCCTCCTCCTCCTCCTCCTCCTCCTCCTAGGTCGATGATTCTGTGGAGGCTTTGGATGCAGCCGCTGTGGAAGCCGCTCTGTCTCTGTGTGAAGAGGCAGTCTCAGAAGGACACACCCTCCCCGGACCCTGGGAGACCCAGGAACTGAAGCCTTCAGACCCCACACCAACAGTCCCAGATCCAGACCCCACGCAGGATCCTCACGACGTGGCCTCAATGTCAGCCCCGGCCCAGGCCGTCTTAGAAACACAGAATCAACCCGATACTAAAAGAGAGGAACAGCACAAGGGAAACTGTGATGGAGCTGAGGTGACAGGATGTGACGTCACCTCCTCTGCAGCATCTGATGACGGTGCAACAGGAAATGAAGTCACAGAAGAAGGAGCAGCAGGGAAGGAAGCCACTGAAACAACGGTGAAGAGTGAGGGAGAGGAGTGGAGCCAGCCCGAGCCCAACCCGCCTTGTTTAGGTGGGTGATGGACACATGTAAACACACAAAATAATAATAATAATAATAATGATAATAATAATAATAATAATAATGATACATTTTATTTCTAAGCGCCTTTCAAGACACCCAAGGACACTGTACAACAAGATAAAACAAACAATCCATAAAATACAAAGAAATAAACAGATTAAAACAAATAACTAGAAGCACTCGGAGAGCGCAGACCTCTGCCAAGGCTGATCAGTGCCCCCCCCCCGTGGGACCCCCACCCCCGATCACCACCAAAATTTAATCATTTCTTCCTTATCCCATTTCCAACAAACCCTGAAAATTTCATCCAAATCTGTCCATAACTTTTTGAGTTATGTTGCACACTAACGGACAGACAAACAAACAAACAGACAAACAAACAAACAAACCCTGGCAAAAACATAACCTCCTTGGCGGAGGTAATTACTATATATAGAAATGAAAATGATGCTCATATGTTTTCTAAACTCCCCTATCCCCCAGTGGTGTCTCCCTATTGAACACTGACACACCCCACACACACATCATATGCATTTATCATCTCCCCATCATTCCTTCTGGTTATGCACACACACCCTTTGCTCTGTCTACACCTGACATTCATTCATTGCACAAACAGACCATATGGCCGTCATCCACCTCTATAGTATGATCATAGTATGTAATTGTATAGTATGTTAATATCACCTCAGTCTGCATGTTATGTCACTATCCACCTGTATAATTTATACTGTATATTGTAATGTTTATTAGTCTGTATATAATAATCCATAGAGTATATTTATAGCATCCCAAAAATCTATCCTATATTCATTTACATCCTGTTTACTGGTTGCACTTCTCGTTAGATGCTAAACTGATTTTCATTACCTTGTAATTGTACATATGTAATGACAATAAAGTTGAATCTAATCTTATCTATTCTTTATGTCTGACAGACTCTGAGGACAGCTCTGTGTCTGGAAAAGAGTCAAAGGTAACACACATATGCGCAAACACACACATACACACCTTTGTCAAGTTTCATGTTATTTTACACTGGTTGTGTGTGCTGTTCAATTCAGGAGGTGAAGGAGGAGGAGGCGGGGAGCGAAGCTGACCCTGAGGAAGGGATGGAGCTGAAGGAGGAGTGTGGGGAGGGAGAGGGTCCATATCTGTCAGAGGTGGAGAGGGCAGCCAGTGAGAGTGAAGACGGCTATGGCCCGGCCTCCCAGCGCTACACAGCTGATTCACTGGCCAGCAGCCCTGCATCATCCTCCCAGCTGTAAGTGCCCACTATAGGAAAAGAGAGGTTTTTGGCATTATGTGTGTATTTTAATACAGAGCAGGTGATGAAACAATCTTGAGACAGGATTGCAATTTAATATTGTTAGCACTAGGTGTGTTTTCACATGCATTCTGTATTTTAGCAATGGAATTAGTTTTTTTTCTTCTTCAAAACAGTAGATGTGCATAGAGAAAATGGAATGCCTCTCTCAGACAAATACGGACATGGCAGATATTTCACTTGCATGCTTGATCAGATAACTGATTAACTGTTCTGCTGCGTCTGATATATTTTAGTTTATTATGAAAACATGTCTGCAGTACAACAGGTCAGGTGGACTGATGATGAAACCAGATAACTGTGTCTCAAAAACAGAAAATGACAACAAAATGCTCTGCTTCCACGATTCTGTTAGAGTTCACACAATGCAGTCTAGATGATTTGTTTCAAGTAAGTTTATGAAAACGCACATACTTATTCGTTTGCATTTTCATTTTGTCAGCATTCACTGAGTGGAATGTTGATAAATCATAAAGCTATGCGGTACATTTTTAAATTCTCAAGCAGTTGAATTACACCCCAATGTGTCTCTCTACCTTTGTTTTTTCTGTAGTTAAACAATAATTTTAGTTTCCCTGTGTCATGTGATGGAAAATCTTCAAAAAGATTTTAGACAAGATATATTTGTTTAATGTTTATTCTTTATCTCACTTTCTATATGTGTTTGAAACAGGTTTATGGAAACGCATATATTCATTCATTCACATTTTCATTTTTTGACCTTTTAAAAGGCTGCTTAAAGTTTATCCAACATTTCACAGAAATACAGCTAATACTGATAATGTTTTGATGTTTTAGATGCACTGATAGATCTAAAATCCAATCCCACATTGTGGGTCCAAGACTATCACTGTCTACCACGTATTAGTGTCATTTCCAATCAAACTTCTTCTGTCCTCTGAATACAGGTCTTCATGGTGGATTCAAGTGCTCTTCATAAATTCAGAAATGTGCACTCAAATGGTCACAAAGGTTGTTGAAAATGCGGTATTTTCTGGAGATATTTTTTTATGCAGCAGCTGTAAATGCATCAAAAGCATAACAATATCCTGTCCATTTGTACATAGGCAGTTCTATAAAATATTAAATGCATATCAGCAAACTCCCAAGTTATGCTGCAGCATTTTAAATTAATTAAATACTTAAGTTATACCCAATGTGCATACATTTTGGTGGATTAATACATATGCTTGAGTAGACTTTTCCATCTCCTGAAAAAGTCCCCACCAACCATACAGAGGACACCAAGTATGAAAATAAAAGAATGTTAATATTCTGGACTTGAACTAATGATCCTTCATACTCGCAAAACTATCAAATTACACAGTATATTGTGATGACTATTGATAATAATCAGCATGGGGGAAAAATACTATCAGCCGTCCATGGCCGGAGTTGTTTGAATTAAAGGTTATGTTCTGAAATAAACTCTGCCCTTCCTGTGACAGAGCATTACCAGAGACACACTGCAGTAAAACTAGATAAAGCTTAGCCGGCATTTGTCATGAATATTCATGTCATGACCTCTGAATCCGATTAGGGCTCCATTTCTCTGAGCTAAGCTGTCTTTGGCTGCTGACTTAAATTTCTAACAGTTTGTGCTTTTGTCTTTACTTGAGTTTGTGCCACTTGTGGTTTCTCTTCTGCTTCTCGTTTTCATTCTCTGTGGAATTCACAGTCCTCTTTCCCATTATCCATTCTGTCTTGACTCTCTTGCTGCTTTTGTCCATCTGCTTCAGATCTACATGTGGTGAAGACCAGGAGGCTGTGCAGGCTCAGAAGATCTGGAAGAAAGCCATTATGCTGGTGTGGAGAGCTGCGGCCAACCACAGGTGGAGCTCCCTGGCTTGTCTCATTGTGTGCAAACAATTGAAGGCCTTGTTGAACAGAAGTTTGTAGCAGCGCCACACAGTCATGTTTAAATGCTGCTGAATGCGCAGTGTATTTAAGTCCTGCCCACACAGAGGGGAAAACAGGTCATTACTCTCCAATGACTCGGTTTGAGATTGAGAAAGGGTACCTACTTATTAAAAAGCTGCTGTGTGTTGGGATGCACAACCAACAGTGTAAAGAACTTGGCAAAGTTGCATGCGCCAAGCTGAAAAACTGAACCTTCAAGGAGACAGAAGTGGATACAGGCACAGGATTAGGATCCTTCTAATCACTGTAATTGCATGTACAGGAAGTAATTTTTTTTTTTTACTGTCAAATACCCAAATGTCAGTCACCTACTTCAGTTTTATTAATTTTGCCTGTATGCAACTTATGTTACAGCAGAATCTAGATAAATGAGAAAACTATGCAGTAAAAGTTCAGATGGATAGATAAATTATATACATTCTACCATTAATTTTCCTCTGTTATGTGAAATATTTGCAGGATGGATTGCAATAATGTTTTTCTGCATATCATTTTATATATATGTGTGAGAAAGGAAGAGCAGGGTGCTAAAAAATCTTTATCACAGTGGAATTGGAATATTTTTTTGGCAGTATAGTGTTTTCCTCTCTGGTAGACAGTGTGAAAATCATCCTTTGACATCCTTTGCTGAAATTGAATGTTTTTGCTATTGGCATCTTGTTAGTGTTTCAGCCTCTGGTTACATATTATAGGGCTGAATGTTTTTGAAGGTAATGTGCTGTATTCTGTCCAGTTAGTCATTTTGTGCTGTGATTTGTTGTGTTTTCTGATGTTTATGTCCTGTGTCTCAGGTATGCAAGTGTATTCCTGCAGCCTGTGTCAGATGACATTGCACCTGGTTACCATAGCATTGTACACAGGTGAGTGTCTGTCCTTCATAAACAGTGCATGTACACAGTTAATGGTTTACAGTATTAGAATTCTAAATGTAATTCTCCTGGGTTCCTCCGACTGTCCCACCCCAGACCCATGGACCTTTCAGCCATTAAGAAGAACATCGAGTCCGGTGTGATCCGGACGACGGCTGAGTTTCAGCGTGACATCATGCTGATGTTTCAGAATGCGGTCATGTACAACTCGTCGGACCATGACGTCTATCACATGGCTCTGGAGATGCAGCGAGACGTCCTGGAGCATGTCCAGCAGTTCCTCGCCACGCAGCTAATCATGCAGACCTCAGAGAGCGCCATCTCCGCCAAGAGCCTCCGCGGCAGAGAGGGAACCCGTAAACCAGGAGAGCCAGCCGAGAAGGTGAGGGGAGTCTGAATTCTTCTATATGCCTGTAAACGTGTCACTAAAGTCGCTCAGTTTTTGTCTATTCGACTTTTCAGATCTGCAGATGTGACTGGTGATGTTTTGAAAATCAACTTGCAGTGTATGTTGTTGAACATGTGGAAAAGACACTTGAATATGTGGGGCTTTAAAGTCAGTTAGTTAATGAATTTCTCTTAGCACAAGGTCTCTAAAACATACAAGAATATTGACCAAACACTGTCTGGTGTTATTATGATGATTAGTTGTAAGATTAACACTAGAAACACTAGAAATAGTCATGGATTGAATTTCTTCATACACAATGCAAAGGAACACAAGATAAGAGCAGATTAAAACAGATCTTCCATGGTGTGAATGTCATATTGTTAATGGTTTCATGTTACAAAGTCTTTTGTCTACAGATTTGCACTGGAGTCGTATCGATTTACTTCAGACTACAGGCATCAACGATCCAAAACTTTTTAATCTTTGTCCAACAGCATTAATGTCCACATGACATCACTCACATGGGAGACGATGCATTTGCTTCAAGCGGTCCCTCCCTGTCTTCTATTTGCTTGATGCCTGATCCTGTGCATTAGCTGGTTGTGTACACATCAGAGGTTTAGGTCCTTAAACCTGAACCTGGGAAGTCTTCAGATACATGATCAACAACTACATCAAATTTAATGGCATATTGATGAATAGTTTCAAACAAGATATAGAATGGGACAGTGCTGCATATACCGATATGGCTTAACTTTGCATTACTTAACCTGTTTTGTCCATAAAGCTGTGTGTTTTCATGTCTCCTCTCCAGCCATAGTCTACCTTGCCCAACAGGTTTTCATAATGAACCAAGAAAATCCTTAAATTTACTGTAACATAAAAGATCTTCGACATTGTTTTACACTGTTGCTGTGGTAAAGCATCTGTATGAAATTATGACCTGCTGACATCCTCAGCACCAGCAGCTGAGATACTGTAGTTAAACCAACTCACTTAACATGCACCTTTGTTGACATACAACATGTTTTTTTCCGGAAACGAGGAGTGAACAAACTAATGCAGGTTCAAGTCGACTAACCAAAGACTTTTAGTGCAGATCAGTAAACAGATGTAAATGGATGCTTCTATGAACCTGGGTTCATTTTGGTATCTGGCACTTTGCCAGCTTTTTAGACTCAATAATAAAAGAGAAATTTAGACATATTTCCACCAAGGATGTACCTAATGATGACCTCAGATAAATGCAAAAAAAAGTTATATTCTTGCTCTGAGCCATCCCAATATTAATGAATTTTTTTATAAAATATTGGGGGCAAAAATATGACTAAAATTAGGACAGGAAAAGCTACCTAGGTGTCAGTGCATTTTATCTGGAAAGCATGGCTTGAAATGGTCTTATATCGTGCTGTAAATAAAGACACTGTGTTAAATGTGGGGATCATAGTGGTTTTTCTCATCCAGATGTGGGTTTTTCATGAATTGGCAGTTTCATTCAAGGTTTCGTGTGTAACCCATCGTGTCCACTCGCACTACACATGGAACCTGCCCATTTAAACACATATAAATCGTGAGTCATTTTTGTGAAACACTGCCTGGCATACTTAGTTTGATTCCCAAAATGTACCTGTAAAAGAATAGAAAGATATTAGAAGAAATACTACTGCGTAATTTCCTTTTTTTTTTTTTTAACCATGTTGCATGTAGATTTTTGTATAAAAAATAATATAAAAATGTGTTTTGTCTGAAAAGTACTTTATCTTTTATCTCAGTAAATATTTATTTTTGAAATAGACCCAAAGTGCTTCCAAACTTGCTTCATAACATTAGGATGAATTTTTAACCCCTCTGTCATGTTTTTAGGGACCAGTTTCATAGAAGCACCCAAATATCTTTGCTAGTTTAGCAACATTAGTGCTAAAAACTGCAATACTTTAATACTCATTAAAATATATTTTAGTGTAATACAAAGTTTGGACAATGTTTGTATGTAGCAGAGAATTGAATTATGTTGGAAATTGTGCAGGTCTATTTTTATTCAATATCGACTGTTTTCTGTTTTCTTAAATAAATATTGACATTACACGCTGTAGAGTTTCATACAAGTCAGGACACACTGTCGTTTCTTTTTTTTTTTTGAGTTCTCACATGTCAAAGTTAAACTCAAAGTTGTAAATATACTCTTTTAATTGAACTTAATTTGTGCAATGAACAACTAGAATAACAATTCTGCAATCACTAAACGGGTAAAAAAAAAGTGTGGTTTGTACTTGATAATTCAGCCTCCTCTGTAGATATACATTTTCCTGACATTCACGAAAAAAAAAAAACCCCTGGAAATATGATTTTAAGATTATTTATCTCAGCACTAGGGAGGGGCATTTTTGTTACCTTGTAAACAAGCACCCTTTACCCAAACCAAAATAACAATTAAAAATAAATAAATAAATAAAACAGATCAACTGTCCCACATAAATGTAGCACATAGATTTGAACTGCTTACCATTTGGACTAATGGACTAATCAATTATTCATGCAAATCCATACTGTAGTCCGCACACACACACACACACACACACACACACCATGACATACACATCACTGTTTTACCCATGATTCAATGTTGATCACACGCGACATGTGATCAATGTTGTGGTCTGTCATCAGATCGACTTTTCCCTCCGCTGGCTGTTACGTGCTTTAGTGGAATAACTCCTGGTCTGGTCTTCAGGACTTGGCTGATTCATGTTCTGCATGCTGCTGGCTGCTCCTCTCCTCACTAACCTCTGCCTGTCACTCAATCAGCTGTCTGCCTGTCTGTCTGTCTCCGCCTCTGTCTGTGTGTGTATTACTTTCCTTTGAAGTTGTGAATGCAGATGTCTTGAACTTGGTTCTCACTGGTCACGGCATTTTGGAAGTGTTACAGAATAGTTGATCCCAGACTGGAAAGATGTGTGCGCTACATTTTCTTGGGAAGTGCTGAAGTATAAATGCTAAAAATAACCAATGGAAATGTCTTCAACTGAAAGAAAGTCCTGGTACTTGTCATAAACGTCCTGACGGGAGCAGCCTAATGCTCCGTCTGTGTGTCTGGGAGTTTGTCTGTCTGTGATCTCTGATGTCTGTGTGTGTCTCCTCTGTGAAACCTGGCTTTCTGAACCCTGTGTGTTCTGTGTACGTACATACCAGAGGTCAAGTGGACACTGGTTCTTCCTCCTCCTGCTGCTGCTGCTTCTGTGTTTGACACAGACTTTGTATGAAACTTGCTTTCTCACGCACATGTGTGTGTTTTCTCTCTCTTTCTCACTCTAATGTTTGTCCTCCTACAGGACAGTGTCCCAATGGCCTCTCCTGCTTTCCTTCTCTCTCTCTTTGTAAGTATTCAGGTTCTCCCTCAGTTTCCACCAGAACCAGGTCACGCTCCGCACACGCCCGCTTCAACGCAAACACAAACACAGTAACACACTCAGTACACATCTGTCTGTGCTTCTCATCTCTTTTCTTTCTCTCAGCTCACTTTCATGTATTTTTTACAGTTTTGCGTATCTTTTGACTTTACATCAGAAATGACTGAAATACTGGCAACATAATACATTTACGATTAAATCATCAATATTCAACATAATGAACAAGTAGTTTCATATATTTTAAAGGGTTAGATTTAGCATTGATACTCCAGTCTGTCAACAACAGAGTGAAATCATGAACCAAAATGTACCTACAGCTTCTAAAACAACCAATAAATGAACACGACATTTCCCTCATTGAATTAAGTGTAAAGCTCACTGTGTACACACATCTGTATTATGGAATCATCAAGTGTTCCTCTTCAAAGAAAAACTCAATGCAGGTTATTTTGACTGTCACTGCCTTTTAATCTTGTGTGTTGTGTCAGCTGATAGTTTACATTAAAGCTGTTTTTAGACAGAAAACATCCACAGTAAAACCATTAACCCTTTTCTGTACGGTGTGTGTTGTCAATAACTGCACTCAAGATCTGTTTGAAATCGTCCAAACGCGGTCAGAATTGTCATGGTTTAGTCTGAACCGTGGATCAATAAACCGCAGTAAACATAACATAGGAACTGTATACCGTCAAAACCTTTATAATCAGTCTCATCTGTGTGGAAAACAAAACGCTGCAATTTCAGCATCAACCTTCTATCTTTTATTTTTTTAGAGTTGTGTCCATTGGTGAAAAACACAGCTGTGCTTTTATTTTTTCTAAGGGTTTTTCACTTTCTATGACTCTTTGTTTGATACCAGTTTGCATCCTCAACTCAACCTTGGGCTGTTTTCACCACTGGAGGAGACTGGCCGAGTGACTCACTACTCCCTCAAGTGGTCACATATATTTACAGTCGCACATCAGCCTGTGACTGGGAATAAAGTCAGAGCATTTCTCTGCAATTCAGTACACAATGTCTTGGTACAACATCTCTATTCTCAACTGTTATACTTTTTAAGGTCACTTTTAAACATTTTATATTACAAATACTACATAAAACTTCTTTTAAGGAAATAATTTGTAGCTTTCCTTATGATGTTTTGTTATTTTGAGAAATAGATAGGAGTACTAATCCTTTGGTAGTCAGTCATGATGGGACTAACGTAATAAGAATGGATGCAATATTTTTACCCTTATCATTGGTAATGTTTTTTTTTTTTTTTTTTTTTTTTACCTTTTCAAGACCGGATTCTGGTTGAAAAATATAGGATTACTGAACATTGACATCTTTGTCAAGCTTTTCAGAAAACCCACAGGTTTTAATAGATTCTGAAACAGAAAAAAGCTATTTACACTCTCTCTTTCTTGCTGTTTCTTCCACATACCATCTGTATCACCCGCATAAACTTTAAGTTATGTTTGGCACATCATTGTCACCAAACACACAGGAACACACACAGGCTCCAGTAACCTTTCATCATCTATACTTCCGTTGACCTTCGGTTAATGAGCCCATGCTGGTTTTTCTGTGTATTTCTGTTTCCCTGTGATTGTCTTTTGTCTCTGCATGTTCTAATTTCTTTTCTTTTTTTAATTCTTCCTTTTAATCATCGTTTTTTTTTCGTTCTTCATTTGGGGAGGAAGCCTTCCGAGGTGGACTGTGCTGTGTTTTGTTCGGAGCCGAGTTGTGTGAGGAGGTCCGCCACAGGGCCTCCTTTCACTCTGTCCAACTGACACTTGACTTTGCCACACTTGAATTAATTACATCTCGTGCTTTGTCCCTTTCTATTCCCCCCCCCCCCCCTTATCTCTCTCTTTGCTACAGGACGGAGGCACCAGGGGTCGCCGTAGTGCCATGGAGGCCGACCTTAAAATGAAGAAATAGACTGGTGTTTCAGAGAACAAGCAGCTCAGACAAAGAGCTGCTGTTTCTATCAGAGAAGGTGGAACTGATTAATGGTCACTCTGGTTGTGTTCTGAGAAGGACTGTCTGTGGTCCTGGTGTGTGCATATACACACTTACTCATTCATGTTTGTAGGAGAAGGTATCTGAAGGATTGTCTGAGTGACAGCACGCATCAAGCTTCTTCTTCTTCTCCCTCCAAGTCCCCCCACCCCCGCACCCCCAAAGGTATTTCACCAGCGACACCAGTAGTTCATGATTTCCCTCTGCTGAGACGTTTAAGAGAGAAAGCATTTTCACCAGCAAAAAATATTAGTTTGGGAACAAGTGATGAAGAGCACCTCAGCTCTTTTGTCAGACTTTATGTTGAAACACAGATGTATCAATACTATGACTGTATTTGTGCCATAAAGAGACAGAGCGTCTTTCTCTCTGTTGTAGTAAAATGAACCTTTTCTCTGTGGTTTTAGCCAATTAACTGAAAGCTGCATATACATGTCTGCTACTGTCTTCTGAAGTAAATATTCTTAGATTTACCAAATACCCTCAGAGAGCTTCCATAAATAAAGGATACTGCATTTATGGAGGACAAGAAATCTAATTAAACTCCAGGCCTTTACAGGAAATAAATTGTCACTCACTGGTAATTTGACAGTGTGGTGTTGTACTACAGCTCTAAGTACTTGAAAAAGTCTCTGTACTGGTGCATTCAGGTACAATAAAGTATCTTAAAACTGTCAAAGTATACTGATAATGGTTAGCAGTAATGTAAAATACATGTGACTTAATGGGCTAAAACATTGTACGTGGGACTCGTTGCTGAAATAGTGTTGATGCATCTTGATATTTCACTTAAGATGTAGCCAGAATGTGCAAAACGTGCAGTGTAAATAGAAAAGACCTGTTTGTGTAATGTGTATTAGATGGGAGTACAAACTAGATTTTTGTACCTGTGTGATGGGTCATGTAGAGTTTTTTGTTTTTGTTTGCATAGCTGATACATGTATCATGTTCTGTTGTACATTTGTTAAATAAAAGATTATTCTTTTCAGGTCAAACTTCTGTTGTGTTAAAGAATTTATTTCAGTTTGGTACTGAGTGCATAAGTATTGTTTTTTTTAATGATGAATTTATTTAATTTTACAATGAATGCTCTCATTTAAAAAACAAACAAACAAAAAAAAAAAGACAGGACGATGGCATGCATTATAAGACCATTGTGTTAATGGTTCATATTCACATGACAATTGGACCATCAACCGTGGGAATCTTAAATTGTTCATATTTGGATACACTCCTTAAAATAGTTAGAGGTTTCACTGGAACGCTGATTGCATTAGTTGGGTCAATATGTATTTGAGGGACTTTGCCTTTACAGGGTAACATAGTTGACAGGTATAGTTGACATTTTTGCTGTTTTCAGGCGTAAAATCAACATATCACATGGCAAAGAAAGACTCTTCTAAATATCATTTAAACTGAGTAAAATTGAAATTGAAAGTTATTTAGAAAGATATTGTAGTAACACTGTTGACATAAGAATTGATAAATACACACCTGACTCTCATGCTACTTTATACGGAGCCCGGGAAGGGACATGAAGAGAAAAAAATGTATTGCGTTATAACGCAATAGTTCAAAAGTATTGCGTTATAATGCAATAGTTTTTGCGTTATAACGCAAAACTATTGCGTTATAACGCAAAAGTATTGCGTTATAATGCAAAAGTATTGCGTTATAATGCAAAAGTATTGCGATATAATGCAATAGTTTTTGCGTTATAATGCAAAAGTATTGCGTTTAAACGCAAAAGTATTGCGTTATAACGCAATAGTTTTTGCATTTGGATCTGCATTCGGGATCGGACAGGTCGTCAGGTCAGACACACCTGTACCTGCAGTCCTGTGCCCTATGCATGTGTAGTTCAGATGACCGTAACTCTGTCATTATTTGTCCGATCAGAAAAATTCCAACGGTTTCTGAAACCTGAGACTCTGTGCTTTATGGACATTCTCGGGTCAGTGCGAAAATTTCACGGGCACCTGTCCTAGAAGACGCAAAATAAGCCATTCGGTGACTGGGGACGCACACAGCAGAGCGGATTCACGGAGCGAAGAACCGGAGCGCACAACGGAGTGGATAACGGATTAGATCTAGTTTTGGAAAATGTAGGCAAGACGGATATCCCAAGTCCCATGACCCCCCTGGAGATTTACAGATAGATTTGTGACCGAAGGAGCGACTGATGGAGCAACATCTGAAGAAGAAAGGTAAAGTTCACACAGTTCCATTTAGTGGATTTTCTACATGACTGAAGCACTGTCTGGTTTTTTCTATGGAGTTTTTACTTGTTTCACTTTAGTATATGTGTAAACTGACGATTATACTGCATCGTGGTTTTATAGAATAAAGTACGAACCGTGTAGAGTATGTGTTAGTTTGGAGTATGTTGGACTTTCTGTGCGTAAAAGTGCGCATGACGCTCTCCAAAATAAGAGCGCAAACGCTGATGTTCGGTGACTTTTTTTCTTCAATAGTACAATTTGACCTTGTTTTGTTTGTCTAATACATTGTTCTATGTGTGTTATTTTTCCATGTGTCCACCGGTAGTTACATTCAAGGATGAAGAGAGAGAAGTCACGGTGATGCGCAAAGGCTCTGGTGATGAGAGCAGAGACTGAAGACAGTCCACACACAGATGAAGGACGGAGGAAGAGCCTGATGATGATCAGTCCAAATACCACAGACATTCAACACATCCACAGGAGGACGGACTTTTGGTTTCAACAGACTATTTTCCATGTGGAAACTGTGCCATAGGAGCACTGCCTGGATCAGAGCTGTGAAATGACAGAACTGTTTTTGCAGAACCACGAACATGAAGGCACTCTGCAGCCACAGAACAAATGCCCTGTGTGTGTGTGCGTGGTGGTGGTGGTGGTGGGGGGGGGACACCTGTAGAGTTTAGATTTTTACCCTGTTTTTGCACAATAAAAGGCAAATACTTACACAGCTTGTTTTAAAACACTTTTTATACTTTTAAAGTTCATATTTAACTTTCAAATGTTGTATCCATGTCTAATTTCAGTGTTTTTCTGCTAAAACTAAAAAAAAAAAAAAACTAATTCCGTTTTTGTGTTTTTTGTCATTTTAAATTGTTATTACAGTATTAAAACAAATAGTGATTGCAATATTGAACGTTCGAAGTGGTCTGCAAAAACTGACAAAACGACTCAAAGCATATTTTCCGACCTTTTTATGATCAAAATAAGAAAACCAGTCCAGGTGGACCATCTGAGGCTCAGGAGTGTAAAGGATTTTAATACAATGCGCACATCCTCCTTCTCATGCGCAGATCATTCACACTTGGCGCACATACATCTGTATCCATGAAGCTGCACACAGACGTGAAGATGGGTAAATAGGAATCTAATTCAAAAACCGTTGGAATTTTTCCGATTGGACTAATAACTAATAGGATTGACTATTTGATGGACTATAGTGATAGTCCAGTATTGATGGACTAATAGGATTCTGTTGGGTTTCTGTAGAATTGACTTAGAGTCTGGTTTTGACCAACTCTATATATAAAATGTCAAGAGATAACTTTTTTGTGATCTGGCGCTATATAAATAAAATTTGATTGATTGAGTGATTTAATTGGTTTTCCCCTGTAAGTCGCTTTGGAAAAAAGCGTCTGCCAAATGCGTAAACATAAACATAAACATAATAATGAAAGAGTTATGGTCATACTACACAGGACAGGGGGGCGTGTCAGACCTGGCACGGTCGGACCCGAACTGGATTACAATGTATTATGTACGGACCTCAATCAAGAGAGAGCATATATGATTGCGTTATAACGCAAAACTATTGCGTTATAACGCAATACTTTTGCGTTATATCGCAATAGTTTTTCCGTTATAACGCAATAGATTTTGCGTTATAACGCAATACTTTTTATTTTTTGCATGTCCCCTCCCGGGCTCCGTAACTTTATACTAAACAGAGGAGAAAGAACTTATCTTGGAGTCCTGCCAGTGCTTTCCTCAGGAGGAAGTGACATCATGTGGAGCAGGTCATGTGATTCAGAATTAACACTTCCTTTAGGTGCTTTTGTAATTGGTAACTTAGTTGAAAGTGATTTCTCAGATACTGATACAATTTCTTATTTTCCATATAAAATTTGATATATTGCCCCCCCCCCCAAAAAAAAGTCATGATTGAACACAAAACAATTTTTGAATGAGCTCATTTTATTATTGTTTAGCTAATTAGAAGGTGGTTGTTAATAAATTCGGACAATTATTTAGTATATCTAGTCATTTATTAATAAGTGATTGTTTCTGTAATTTGATAATTATGGAATTTTTCTAAAGACATGATCACTACAAACATAAAAAGCAGTTTTACTATTAATAAGGATGTATACAAGATACATCCCATGGACTTCAAAAGTCCCTTATATATTGACAAAGTTGCCATGATGGTCAACTGCATTTACACTTCAGTTTTGAAAGCAACTTAAAACTGCTACCCATCTATGGTTTGTGCTAAGGAAAAGTGCAGCTTCAAAGAAAACAGGACAAAAGGTTAGTGTGAAAAATTTATTTTTGTCATAAATATCAAAGAGGTACTTGAGGAATGAGTCCTGCCCATTCCATAAAGAACAGTCTCAGGTTTACAGTGTCTACTTCAAACAACAAAAAAAGTGCAAAATACTGTATTCAGTGAAAAAAAAACAAACAAGCATTTGACCTCATACTTTTAGCTGTACATTCATTGCCATATAGCTAAGGATGACACAGGGAAACTCCCAGCATTTTCCAGTGCATTTCATGCTCACACTTGTGTTTTGACATTTACAACACACTTAAAACTACAAAAAAAAAAAAGGTAAACAATGAGACAGGGCTTCTAAACTTTGGCCCTAGTTGAAATCATGAATGACTGGGCTGGCAGAGGAGTAGAGCTTCCTCTTCACCAGCCGGTACTCGGGTCTCAGCTTCAACACCTTGCTTGTACCAAAGATGTGCTTGAGCGGCGGCCAGCCCTCATCCTTATCTGCCTTGAAGAGCACAGACACTTCGAAGGTTGGGGTGACGCTCGGGTCTGGAGAGATGTTCCCCAGAGACTTCAGGCCATCTTTGCCTTCTATGTAGACCTTGATGGAGGCTCCCCGGAGCCCACATGGCTCGCCTGCTGAGGAGTGGACCACGTCCTGCGCGACCCTGGCTGTCATGTGGTGAGGCAGCAGCAGCACCTGGCAGTGGAGGGTGGTGGCCTTGGCTTCTGTCAGACAGTGCTCTATCTGCCGGGTCACATCAACCTGGAGTAACCTCTCTTCATGCTCTAGACCAGCATCCAAGTCAGCAACTGTGAAGTGAAACAAAAACTTTAGAACTGCTGAAGAACTCACAGTAAAGAAAGTGAAAAGGGCAAATGAATACAGATTACAAAATCATTACTATAAAAAAAAAAGAAAAAAGTGTTCCCTCTCCTCGTACTTAGTCACAACTTCGAGCATGTGATACTTCATGTCTTGTAATATAACACCAAAATCCAAGAGTCATCAGAATAAATGCCTGACAGTGCAGCTGATCCAAGACCTGGAGCAGTTGCATCACAAACATCTCATCAACGAGATTAGCTACAACAATTACGCTTTGTCCTCCGCTGAATGATATAGTCCCATCTACAGTCATATATCGGCAATGGCGGATTAATATTTAGATAAGGTAATTAATTTCAGTCGTTAGCTACACTGTCCGACGTTTTGGTTGAGAAAGTTTTATTCTTAAGTTTCAGTAAACCTCCAAATCAGAGCTTATCACCTAAAGTACATTTTATTTTACTTCTAACTGTTAAATACGACTTTTAAGGTTTTAAACCACTTACTAGGCGAATTGCTGTCGGTTTCATCACAGCTCTCGACGCTCCCCCGCCGGGCTGAAGTGGCCGGTCTGCCCCGCTGGGAGGTCGGCAGTTGGAAGAAGTACTTCCCGATCATGTCAGCGACGCTTTTTTCCTCCGATAAGATGTGTCCAAAGAGCAGAGCCGTGGTATAGACCATCCTGAATCCTGTGACTGAAGCTCCGGTATCTCCTCCAAGCGTGAGTTCTGTGTCTTCTCCATGTATCAGGTAGGTTGAGCCGAGCGGAGGTGACCGGGTAGCCGAGGCTTTTATACCGGAGGAGCCGCCGGTTGCATCAGCTGAGCGGATCTCAGGGGTGGGCGGGGCCTAACCGGTTCCTCTAGAAGCTTCTGGTACATGCAATACGTGCGGACATTGCACAGAGACAAGGAAGCCTGGCTAATAAGTAAATAAACGGTAATAATTAAATACATGAACAAGAGACTTCAGGAAATCTGTTAACAACTCATCTTTTCTTCAAAATACAGAGTGCATTTCTGACCAAAAAAAATGGAAAAAGGAGCAAACTTCCCCATAAACATAAAAGCTGAAACTTATTGACTTATGGTTAATAATTGGACTTCCTCTCTTAAATATTAATATTATGTTGTTACTTTACACTTTAACAAACATCACCCTACATGAAGTGATGAAATATGATGAACTCTGACAGACCTGAAAATATTGACCTTTTTTTTTTTTCCTCCAAAATATAATTTCTTTTCATAATGTTCATGAAACGTGCAGATGGTTGTTCTGAGTATAACAAATATCAGATGAAGTGAGTCTTACTGTTTTTATCCATCCAAGCAGGATTGGCCTTATACAGAATCACACAACTCTGAGTCCTATTGCATTAGCATCAATTTAACCATGATCACAGCTGACAATAAATACAACTGACAATAAATACAGGCTTCTGTGAAGGAACATGGTCATGTGACACTGACAGTGAAATAGCTTGTTTTTCATAAAGAAAATAACCTATTGGGATTTTAGACTTCTTAACAGACAGGTCACAAAGAGTGAGGATTAATGGGGTTTTGCCCGACCCAGTGTTCTCCTCCACTGGTTCTCCTCAAGGCTGTGTCCTGTCACCACTACTATACATTCTCTACACAAATATGTGTCAGAGTAAATATGAAAACAGGGCCATCATTAAGTATGCTGATGATTCAGTTATAGTCAGCCTACTCAAAAAGGGGGAGACCAGTCACAGCCCTGTCATTGATGACTTTGTCCAGTGGTGTGAGGAGTCCTACCTTCACCTGAACATATCTAAAACAAAAGATATGGTCATCGATTTTAGAAAACAACAGGACAGGCACGGAGTCACTTTAATTAAAGGTCAGACTATAGAGCAAGTGCAATCATATAAATCCCTTGGGACTATAATCGATGAAAAACTGAGTTTTAACGAAAACTGCAGATCTGTGAGTACAAAGGGCCATCAGTGCCTTCACTGCCTTAGAAAACTGGCACACTTCCACATTGACTGAACCATTTTAACTTTGTTTTATCGTTCCTTTATTGAGTCTGATTTATCTTTTTGCCTGGTGGCATGGTTCGGTCAGACCTCTGTTGCAGAGAGAAACTCACTAAATCAAATAGTTAGATGGTCCAGTCGCCTGATTGGTGAGTCCCAGTCTTGTCCCACCTCCCTGTACACTAAACAGGTGCATAGGATGGCTTCATCAATTCCTAATAATGACTCCCATCCTTTACGAGGTGAATTCCAGCTTCTTTCCTCTGGACGAAGGGTCTTAGTTCCAAGGTGCAGGACACAGCATTATAAAAACAGCTTTGTTCCTGTCGCTGTCACTGAGCTCAATAAGAAATAGTGACATTGCACTTTATTAACTTACTTTAGTTATTTATTCTTTTTCTTTGTGCTATTTATTATTATTGTGACTTCAAACTTTTTAATTTTTATGTTCTTATCCTGGTTTTTTAGCCCAGACTGTTTTATCTTCTGGGTTTTTATTGTGTTTGATTGCATCTTGTTTTTATTTATTTAACCTTATTTATTTATTTTATTCTTTTACTTATCCATGCTGCTATACTAATGAATGGTGGAACACTGAGCACTTTTTGTCCTGTCTGTAAGCTCGATCAGGTACCTGTCTAACATGTTCAATGTATGTCTTGCTGTAATGCCAAAGCAATCACCTAGACTGCAAAACAAATCTACCCACAGGTACAAATAAAGTAACCTTGAACCTTGAACCTAAATCCTCTGATAACGACTCTGTTCTATGGCTTATAGAGTATACTGATGACTTTCTAGATATTTAATTTTTCTTTTATTGTTTTAATGTCCAATTTAAAAGATACACAGATCAGACCTTTTAAATATGACAAGTATTCTAATAATTTTGAACACCACTGTATAGAGTTTATATGTATATAGAGTTTATACAATGCTTAACAAATATATTACACCACCACCCAATGTAAGGTTTATGTCACAGCCGCATTGTTATTACCAAAATCTTTTTTTGTATGTTTGTTTAATGGTTAATACTCGTATGTGGAAGCTCTTTAACTGAACTGATATTTTAAATGCTAAAATAGATTATTGTCATCCATGATTTTTCAAATTTACTGTTTTACAAACCAAACAGAAAAAATAGTAAAGCGCATTATTATTGCTTGGTTAAATGTCAAATTATAGTTATTTACATGCATTCCTGAGCAGAAAAAAAATGTTAGTGGTTGATTAATTTGTAACTTCTCAAATTTGAGAATAAATAGGTGAATTCAATCATAAATTCTTCATTCCTGTTCAAAATCGCTAAATGTCAAGAGCTCACTGAAAATTAGTCTGCATTAAAACACTTCATGATGCTGGATGGTCTCTGAGACAAATAGAGTAGGTGGTCTAATACATTTGTTAAGCACTGTATGTATAGAGTTCTTATTTTACTTTTCTTACATTTTGTATTTATCTACTCTACAGAGACAACTGCTGGCAAAGAATGTGTTCACGTACTTGGTGAATGAAGCCGATTCTGATGCAATGATCACAAAGGCAATCAAGTAAGTTAGATCTATTTTTCAACCAGCAACAAAAAATTGCTGCTTATTATTAGTGATTATGTACCAATGCTCCAATGTGTTGTGATTTTAGCCTCAAACACTTACCTTCCTGCTTTCTGGTGATTTTTTTATGCACTACTTTGTGCCTTTTTGCATCAGTTAGTGGTGGAGATATCTTCATGTAAAGGGAAACGTAATATTCGGACATCAGGGGACCGGTCAAGCATAAAGAATGTGACCTGGTGAAGCATTAAGGGGTTCTGTATTGCATATAAATGGGTTTCTCCACACAAAGGTCATCTGCTTCTTTAATTTTTTTATTGCACTTCTATCTATAATTAACTGTACGTGCAATATCTGATATGGAAGGGAGTTTGTGTAACATTAATGTTCTTGAAATATGCTCTTGTATTACTCAATCAAACATTAAATCAGCAGTGGAAATGTACCAGCCACTTACTCACATGTGTCAGAGGAAGAACGTAATGTGGTCTACACCGCACGGTTCTTTGTAAAAGAAGTAAAAAAGTGAAACAACCCATGAATGGTGACATGCTATTTTTTTTACCACATATCACATACTGATGCCACTCATCTACCATAGAGCTGCAAACATTAATCAATTCATTGATCAGCTATTAAATTAACTGTCAAGTTTTTTGTTAATCTGTTTGAGTATCTTTTCAAGAAAAAAAGCACAACTTATCCAGCAGTCTAGCGTCTTTTCCCTTTTTTTCTCTCTAGGATGGTAAATTTATATTGAAGGACATACGTTTTGACTGTGGGAAACACTGATCAATATTTTCATCACATTTTTAGACCAAACACCTAATTGATTAATTGAGGAAATAATGGTCAGATTAACTGATAATGAAATAATCATTAGTTGCAGCTCTCACACATGTATTGATAATGCATACTGCTTTATTGGAAAGAAAACTAAATAATGTATGTAACATAAAGCATAATAAAAATGTCCAATTGTTAATAAAAGAAATATGATCCAACTGGAGGAGGTTTAATGAAAAGCAGAGATGATTAAATAGAAGACGTCCTGTTCTAAAGTTGACAGCACACAGTCAGGTTTGGATGTTCGTAGCTGAAACTGAATCTTTACATTCACTGTTTATGGGAGTTTTAAATGGTTGTGCTTCCTCAGACAGGGTGTGGTTCAGTCTGAGGGTATTAAAAGAGCAAGACTAATCTGCTTCCATCAGTAGTCCTGCCAGAGGAACAGTCAGAAGTGCACCCACCCGATGCCTTTGATTCAACGTTTTTCAACCTTTCTTGGCTTGTGACCCCATTTTAACATCACAGATTTCTAGTTATATCTGGTAAATATCTCCAGATGTTGAAAATGGAGAATTTTTTTATTTTTTTTGCTAAAATTAATTTGTTTTTCATCATGTAATAGTTTGCTATACTATGTTGCAAAAAAACATTAATTTTAGACAACATTTAGGCTATATAATGTATATAATGCACCTTTCTGGTGTCTGTTTCTCTTGGGGATGTCTTAGCGGGGCCAGGCTGGCGAAGAAATCTTTCCATTCTTTGTTCAGTCCGGTTTTCTGACTGCGACTGTGTCCGGGCAGGTTGAAGCGTAGTAATGCACACAGTCACATGACTGAGTCAATCAAGACATGCCCTCTCAGATATTATATCCTGCATTTTATTTGAACGTGATTTTTATAGGAAAAGTGTGTGGTGTTTTAATTACAATGAAATATATACTGAATCATGAAAAAATATTTTTTATTAGTATTTTTTAAAATTTTGATCAATTCCTAGAAATTTCAGACGATCCCACGTGGGGTCACGACCCCAAGGTTGAAAAACACTGACGTAAGCACTAATGATAGTATATATAGGACAGAGGATCCATACAACACAGTTTCTCAACTCAGCTCACATCAGCACCAACATCTTCCCCTGGTCATGAAGTTGAGTAGAAATCTCATACACACACACACACACACACACACACACACACACACACACACACACACACACACACATACACACACACACACACACACACACACACACACATACACACACATCATGATGAGCTTTTTTATATATACTATAATATATTAATCCCTGCATTCAGTTCACCCTACTAACTCAGTACTAAACTGAGTGGAAGTCTAAGACCTTCATTTTCTGCTTTCACTTTTGTGAAAACTTTTGGTTCTAAATGGCACTTTAGGTTTCACATATCACACACAGTGGTTTCACTCCCTTTTTATTTCTAAATCCATATCTAACACACTCACAGACATGGTTAGGCTGCATCTTTCTCGAAAATGAACTTATCACCTTTCAATAAAACATCTTTACTGTGGCAGTGACATACAGTATACAGCTTATTTTTGATACACTTTGTCAGAATTAAAAGTGTACATATGCACTTAATAACTGTTTCAAGATGAGTCTAAAAATTGAAAGAGATTGCTCTAAAAATGAAGTAGACCCTGCAGGAAAAATAGGAATGTGTTAAAAAAAAACCAAAAACAAAACAAAACCATAGTGTCTTGGATTTTGACAAGAAATCCATTTGTTATAAATCCTTCTTTTAACATTTATTTTACCTGGAAGTACATTAAGATCTGTTCCTCATTCACAGTATCAGTCTGGAATGTGGCAGAAAACACGTGTATGGGAAAGAATAGTGAGGACAGAATGGGAAAATAACATGTCAAAGGCAATAAGATAAGAATAACTGTATCATTTTGATAGATATACTCAGACATCTTCATTTATAAGATTTATAACTAGTTCTGAGTTTACATTTGTTAAGGGAATGTAGACGATTAAAAAAAGTATTGTACTACTACTCCAGTGTCTGTGCAGCTCAAATAACATTAACTTCCTTAAATCTTCCTGCTTAGGTTGTAAATCCATCCAAGCCGCATTATTACTGCTTTTTATGTCATTTCCTAGTAAATCTAACTTCCATATCTACTTCCTCCATATGTGCACAGAATTCCTGTGAGGCTACGATCCTGTTGGTGGGACTGAGAAAGTCAGGTCTAGACATGGCAGCATGAGTCCCGTCTTAGTCAAAGGTGAGTAAGATGGTCTGACACATGACATTCAGACACACACCTGGTGTACCACCACATATGTAACCATTAAACACAACAAGGTTCTTAAGTCACCACTGTGTAAAATATTCACCCGGGTTACACCGATAAAGTCTCTGAGACTCCATAGAGAACTACACTAGATGTGCTGTAGAGAAAGGATTCAATTGTTTGGAGTATGGTGTTAGAGGCCACAGTTCATATTTGATGAACAAATAAATTAATATTGGTAATAAAAGTGTCTGACCGAAAGTCCACTGTGCTGGCGTGACATGAGACCAGCCACTAAGGAGGAAGGTAGTCATTTTGCAGGTTAATCTCTCACTCCTGAGTCACCTTCGTGGAAATCTCCCGTCTGTCAGCTTGCTGCTATTAACCAATCACCTTCAGACCTGGTGCTGTCGTCATAAAAACCTGCAGCTGAGGAGGAAGTGTCTTTCTGTAGAACCCGAGGGGAACTACAGTCTGATGACAGTCTGTATTTATTGTATAACCAGCCTGGCATCTGTGTGAATACGTGCACGTATCAAAAACACAGTTTGTATTTCATGTATGAATCCATCTCAAACTATTCTTTTTCATTTATTGCCATTTCCATTGTTGAAGCACTAAAGTAGATTTTCTAGTTTATGTTGAACAACAGTGAAACTGAACAGTGATCATTTTTATGAGCTGTGTTTCATCAAGTTGAGCAAACCAAAAGAAAGACATATGAAAAGTAGAGTCAAAGAATAGAAACATTAACACTGCAGTCTGAGTAAATATTTAACTCTCAACCACCATGGAAACTTCACTTTTAACCCAAGAGTTTCTAAATGTTTTAGTTCAGGAACCAAAGGAGAAATCTGGATTTTTTACAGGCTTCATCAAAACACTGAATAAATGCCCAATCTAAATTAGAAAGCTGGGTTTGTGGTAAAGTATTTTATGAAATTTGAAATTCCACATTAGATAATGTCAGGGAACACCAAAATTTAAGAAAACATTCTTTATTTCCCATAAACCTTTTGATAATCTTTTTTGGTGGTTTTTGCCTTGTCCACAAGGCATGATAATGCACACAATGAGAAACACTTTTTTCCAGTAGATTCTGATCTAGTAAACATTAAACTCACATGAGCGATCAACTGACTGATCCTCAGCATCTAATCAGATAAACACTCTGTTTATCATAGTCATGTGTATTGTACCCGTATCACCTCTTCCTGATAACACAACACCTGAGATATTTGCCCTGAACCGGTTCATAGAAGTGCACATAATGCATATTTTCCTTTTTGAAGCTTTCAAAAACTTGGCTTGTCATACTGTATATTGGAAACATAATGTTAATCGTAGCTAGCAAGATAATGTCAGTAATCACTTCTGACACTGGCAGGTCATATCAATAGTTAGTAACACACTAGACACCAACAAACAACCAACCAACCAAACAAATGGTTCAAAACACTGAATAAATGCTAACATACAAACAAACCCCTGACACTTAAATCAAGAATCATAGAAATCATATGTAGTTTTGCTCTGCAGCGACCCAATCGAAATCAAACCCTAGGCTTTGGAAAGACACTTTACCAGATGAAGTTACTACTGACTTTAGTGATATTTTTACAAAAATTTGCAGTGGCACTAATATCTATTGAAAAGTGGTAATTTCAACTGAATCTGATTTTCTACGATGTCCCAGAGGAACTCAGATCACTGATATTTATTGTTCTGTTTACAAAAGTGAACCATTTCCTGCGTAGCCATCAGTGTCAGGTGATGTAGTATTCAGAAGGAAACAGATTGGACTGGTCTCCAACCTAAATTCAGCTTTATCTGATAAAGAGGCGACACAGTCATCTTCTAACATCTCATCTATCAGAGATTGTTGATCCTCCCTGTCACAACCCCAGGACTATATTTGGTGGATTTATCAAAGACACCGTGGGAAAACTGGAACTGATGCTTTGAAATATTTGTTTTGTGGTCAGTAATAGAAAAATAATTTCAGTTTTCAGCTTAGTTTAGTTACAAATAAGGCATAAATAGACATTAAATCAGTAAATTACAGAAACTAGCCAAAGATCTCTGTTTCTTTAATAGTTCAGTGAAATAGTCCATAAAAACCCAAACATCCACACTTGTTTTTTTTCTTTCTTTTAATTAAAATTATCTTACTGTTGAATACTGTGGACCATTAACATTGTTAAACCCACAGCGTAATTAGTGCTACAAATGATAATTACCAACTGCAACTAAATCATAAGAATTTAATTAAGATAAAACAAAATTTTGTTTTTGTGAGCTGAAATTGCCACACTGCATTATATGATGTCATTTTGCAGCAGAGTAATCCAACAGAGAGATAATTTAATGGCAAATTTAAATTTCTTTTCTTTTCTTTTTTCCCCACACTTGTTTTTTTTTTTGTACAGTTCTGTTTTGTACAACCTGTTTTGCTGGAAAAAGTCAGTTTTTCCTATGTTTTTTCTGATTTGATCTAATTATCTTTGAATTTATTCTGAGCTTTTATGAACATCAACATTATCAGTAAATTAAATAAAGGAAAATACTAGATTTTCACAGAAAAATTAAAAATACAAAAGAGTAATACTGTAATAAATTGTGATGGAAGTTATGACAAAAATAGTGAGTCAGCGGTATGCTTTTATGTTATAATGAGGTATTTTTGGTAGGAAAATTAAACTCTGTACAAATAAAAAGACATAATTTATTTTTTTTAAATATTTTGCTGCTGTGAGTGTGAACAGAAATAGTGCAAATACTACTTGAAAGTGTTTGGATTGATTCTCATTAAAGTAACGCATTTTGTCTTCTTCCTGTTTTATCTTGGGGTGGGGGGGTTAGGTGAAGTCAGCTGAGGTTTGAGCAGCTCTGTACTGGTCATTGTCTGAACTGAAGCTTAATTCATGCAAAGTGCAACCGAGGTCTTCCACACTGTTCCTTTGTTCAATTTTCATTTTGTCTCTAAATCTAAATGACGCATTTGCACATTATGAATACTCTGACTGTGCAGTATTCAAAAGCTCCTCAGACTTTCTCACCTCTGCCTTGGCGAGGAGACAGATGGGCTGTAAACATATCTGATGCAACCTCACTGAGCAGTTTCAGCGGCGGCGCTCTGGGTCATGAGGAGTTTGCATGTGAGAGGCAGATAAACAGGCTCAGTGTCAGGTGTCTTGTGACCGCTTCTTGTGTTTATACAGTCGTAAAATTGACTCGTCTGCACCTTTTTCTTCCACCTGATGAACACCGTGTCTTTTTCTCTGATCTTCAGTTTTTCTGTACTTTTCCTTTGTCCTCGTTTTGTGTCTTCCTGCTTTATCCACAATGATTCCCCATTTTCCACAAACATTAACACTCTGTGAACAGTAATTGAACGGGAGTCTCTTCCAAACAACACCTGTATGTTACAACAGCGCCAGGGTTTTTCCACAGTCTGCCGCCGACTACACCACGCATCAGTTTACCTCTGGTGCATTTTATCAGACCGGATTGTTTTTTATTTTGCTCAGTATTCTGAATTGATGCAACTGATTCATCACAGCGTGGGAAGCGCTTCTAATTTCCTAAGGTGTAGTATACTGACATAGATATGAAAAGACTCAATAAAACACAACTTCAGTCATGTGTTTATTTCAGGGTTACCGTTGGGATACATGTACATGAATGTTTTAAGAGGCTCTGTTTATGGGACACATCAGCAGCTTTGGAAACAATTATTAGAAAACTGCATTAGAAAAGTAGCCTCTGATCTAAAATGTTTAATAACTTTTGAAGCACTAATCGTATCAATACATGTAAATAATTCAGGTAAAATGAGTTTCTCAGCTTTTCAGTTGCATGATATGTGTGTTATTTGGACCTTCAGAGGCTTTGTAGTGAATGTGGAAAGACCATGACTTTATGAAACATTGATTAAAATGTGTGTAGTTTGACAAAGAACAGTGGTTGTAAACACTTTTTATGTTAAGTTAATCATATATTTTACAAAAAAAAAAAACATTTCATTTTTTCTTTTGTATAATAATCTTTCCCACAACTAAGCAGAGAAATTGTTGTCTGATGTACCCTTGAGCAAGGCACTCACCCCTACTACACATCCTACTGCTCCTAGTCTGCAGTGTGTTGGTGTGTTCCTGCATGTTCAGCTGTAGGTGGGTGAAATAAAGACGGCTAATTTCAGTGTGTTCTGCATGTCCACATGTACAATATGGACATGTGGACATGTACAAATAAAATTACTTAATTCTTTTGTTTATTTCTTTAGTTTAATTTACTCTGAGCATTTTAACAAACACCGACATGGTCAGTAACTTAAATGAAGGAAAATACCAAATTTTTACTTTAACCCTTTCATGCATGAATTATGAGAACCTTAGTCGAGGTTTTTTTCCTGGGTGTTTTTATTCCAATTTAGACATGAAAAAAAACACAAAACAACAGGATTGAAATTTTCTTTATGAACCTATTTTTCATGGAGTTACAAAAATGTCCACTCAGCATGTATTTAAAACTCATCATCAGAAAGTGATATACCGTGTGAAAACTATGAAATAAAAACATTTTTCATGCACTAATCTGATGTTTTCTAACATTTTAACATACTTTAATGCTAGTTATTACTCACTTCATGGAGATAATATGCAAAAAGAACAACCTTTTTGATTAAGAAAACTTTTAAATTAACAATCTGATAACAATTAGAGTGAGATTGGGGGTAGGAGTGTATAAATTTTTAGTTCTTCCTACTCCTTTTTGAGCATGTATAATTTCATTTCATTTATTTTATTTATATATTTTTTTTCTTTTGTTTACTTATCAACCTTTTATGTACCAGTACTTATATTTTGTTGGTTGATTTTTGTTTTGATTTCACTGTTTACATATTCGAAATAAAGATTTCAATCAATCAATCAAAATTAGCAATTGATTTACACTCAAACATGTTACTGCAAATCAGGTTTATCAAGAACTGCAAAGTTACAGTAATGGTATGAATTGCAGTGTATGAGATGGTCCATAAGCGTCCACTGTGTTGGCTGATATGCAACTAAAACAACAAAATGCATGAATATACAACAGAACAGATGTAGAGTAGCTGTCCACTGTAGCGACCAGTACGCATGAAAGGGTTAAAATGTCAAATGCAGAGGACAATATTAAAGTAAACGGTGATAAATAACTATGGAAAGGTTATTTATGGAGAACAATTCATCTTAAATCACCACTTCAATGATGTGTCTATGATTCTGGGCATAGCAACATGATCAGCCATTGGGAGGCCACTGTATTCCAAAATGACTAATACAGCCCAAAATATCGGTCCTATCAACTTGCTGTTTTCATTAATCTCTTCCTTGACTAAAAATACATAAGTTTGCCTAACTGCAGCAGTCAGCTCTTCCCAGATTTTGTGTGATGCCTTAGACACACAGGCAGAGTCCACTTCCCTTTTGTAATATAGGATAAATTAAAAACATCCAAAAGTGTAAAATAATATGTAAACAATTAATATTTCAAGAGCAGTATTTCAAAATGGATGACTGAAGGGCTGTTATTATGACTTTTTACATAAAATCACTGTGCAATGATAATTATTCTCTAAGCTGTAGGACTGAGACCACTTCTTACACCCAAATACTCCACTTTAATATATGAAATGAAGTACCAGTACTAGTAGACGTGTGTACCTATTTGAACATATGCAGAGACTACTCCCATGCAGCCACTATTCTCTGAACTAACAACAACCCGTCAGTTTCAATGGTAACTCTCGGTGTTTTCCACCGGCTCCTTTAGGGGCTGAGGTTGGTCGTTGCTGAACATGAGTGTGGGCTCTCTGCTCATTGGCTCCACATGGGTCCAGCCGCCGTTCATGGGCGGGGCACTGGGTGGAGGACTCACAAATGGCCTCTTTGACTCCTGATGAGGAGGCGGGGTCAGGCAGAACTCCTCTTTCTGCTGCTGGTCCAGGTGTTTTAGGATGGTCTTTGACAGGAAGTGAGGGTCGTCTTCATGCTCATCTACAAAGGAAAACATGGTGTGTTATTCATATAGAAACACATGTTTAATTGCGTTAATGGTCAGCTCTAAGGCAATAATCTGTCTCTGATAAGGAGATGGTCATCTTAAAAAAGTTGCAGAGGTGACAACAGTACACACTTTACTCAGGTAGAAGTAGAAATAATAGTAAAAAGACTCAGATAAAAATAGAAATATAGATTCAACATCTTTAATGTATATAAATGGAGAGGAATACTTGCTCAGAACTATAAAAATGTGCGTTAAATCAAAATGTGCTCATGGTAATTAAATAAGCACTAAATCACAAAACTATAGATGTGTGTTTTGTTGTGTGTTTTATGTTTCATTTCATCTACTAAGTTGTTTTCATCTTTTTTTGCATTGTTTTTTTTTTAATGTTTTTCATAATTTTCATCCTGTTTTTACATTGTTTTTGTTTTGCTATGTGTTTTATGCCATTTTCTTTTTCTTTTTACTAATTACTCCACCAAATTTTTGTGTAGTTAATTGTTTAAAATAGGTTTTTCCTCCTTTGTGTTTTACATGTTATGTCTCGCCTGAGGTCAGTCTCGATATTAGGAAGGCACATTGATGCAATGATGCAATGATGCAATGCAAAAACAACTGACAATCCCAATCAAAGTCTTAAAAACAGTATATTTGATATTTGTGTTAAAATTCAGGAAGTCAAATTTTGTCAAAGAAATAAATGCTCAAGTAAAGTTCAGATAGGAAAGTTCATTAAAGTATTTGTACTTGTTACTTCCCATCTCTGCTAAGTTGTGATTATTTTAATAGTTAAACCTAAAAATAGAAATAATTTATGTGGCCAGTTGTCTTTCCCTGACCTCCTCCCTTCATTTCAGTCACACACTTTACAACACAAGGCCATTTTCACCAACAAAACCCTTTAATTGCAGAAGAATCCATAAAAACACAAATCCTGACTGTCAGACCTTGTTGTCAAGTAGATAATCTAAAAGCTGAAATCCCTCTAAAAGCAAGTGTGCGACTCATGTTGAGAGGCAGTTACAAAGTTCACACACTAACACACTTCCCCCTCCTGTTTTACCGTTGAGCAGGATGAGCTTGTAGCGGTTGCGGCACTCCAGTGAGTGCTCCAGTATATCCTGCAGGGTCCTGAAGAAGAGCAGGACCTGCTGCCGCCGCTCAGGATCCCCAAAACCAGCTGTTCTCTCATGGGACATGTTGTAGAGCGTCAGCAGAGGAGTCGCATACTCCACCACACACTCATGGACCTGCACACATACACACACACACACACACACACACACACACACACACACACACACACACGGACAGACACTTTAACAAAAAAGCAGTCGGATAATCCTTTAAAAGCTGGCTTTACAGTAGACCCAGACATGTTCAATGACTGTTTTTGACAGGTAGATGGCGCTGTTACTGTGCTTTGTTAGTTATCATCTTCTGCTCTGGTGAGTTCTCAGGTTGATCCAGGAGGTGGTACTGATGCTGTGCTGCAATCAAACTGTGTTAAGAATAGCACTGAGAGTAAAGTCTGCACTCTGGATCACTTATTTAGTCACGGAGCTGTTGTTGGTGGAGAAAAAGTAAATGGTCTGAATTTTTTATATACTGTTGGTTGAGAAATAGGTGTTAAGACTGATACATCTCCTCTGTCTGTCTAATACATATGAACTTCATTCCTTATTTCAGTATCACAACATGTTATTACCTCACCCCCTGAGGGGGAGGTAAGGGGTATTGTTTTTGGTTTGGTTTGTTTGTTAACACTCTAGCAGCAAAACTATTGGATGAATTCATAACAAACTGAGTTTATAGATTGAGAATAGATGTCATTACATTTTGGGAACAGTAGGTCAAGTTCAAATTTTTAAGAATTTTGTAAAATCTTTTTTTCTTCCCATTTACTTACAATGGGCAAAATTTCACATGTCTGTAGCAGCAAAACTATTGGTTGAATTCATACCAAATGGGTTTTTAGATTGCCAGTGACCCAGAATAGATGTGGTTACGTTTTGGGAAAAGTAGGTCAAAGTTAACATTTTTTATGAATTTTTTAAATCTTTTTTTCCCCATTTACTTATAATGAGCAAAATTTCCAATGTCTATAAAAACATCAATTTTGTTTCCATTTACTTCAGACTTGGCACATATATAGAGGCAATTGATATGCTGACATCAGCACATGCATAGACATGATGACATCAACTTGATCAAATCCAAAATAGGGTGCAATACGTGCGAGGGGCGGGGTTTGTTGTGCCTGGCACCACTTGTTTGTTTTATCTTCTAGTTGTGTTTTAGATGCTACTTATCCTATTATTATGTATCTGCTTTTAGTAGTTTTAGTATATCTTATATTTATTCTTATTTTTACTAGTTTTAGCATATCTTGTATTTTATCTATAACTTTGTACAGCACTTTGCTTTGTTTTAAATGTGATATATATACCTTGACCTTGGATAAAAGAGGTGCCAGGAAAGTATGAAGTATGAAATGAAGAAAATCCATCAAAAAATACTATGTCACATAATCTATCATATCTTTATTATTTTCAGATTTAATGGACCTGGCCTCTTCAAACATGTTACTGTTGCTTCACTGAATAGGGTCATATCTGAATAACGTAAATATTTTTATTCTAGGTTTCGATCCACAGTAACTAATCAGACTTCAGGTAGATATGTAGATGTAGCTGTTGCTCAAAGCTGTTTATTGTAAATAGGAATAAATTCACTTTGAATTTTGGTTAAATTTATACTGTTCCTAAACAGATTGTACCACAACGTCCAAACATGTAGAAAACTTTTTGTGAGGAAGAATTTTACTGAAAAAGTACAGGTAGGAAATACTGTAATCTGTCGAGGACAGCTCCACTTAATGTGGTAGGTTTTCATACAGATAACTCAGTATAGTTAGTCCTGTCATCACTTTATTTTTCAGCAGTTTTTACACTTTATCAAATTGTTTTTTCTGCTCATTTCTCATTCCATATCAATAAAAAAACATACATTACGACCTTTATTTCTTGTTTGTCAGTTGATGCCACAGGATATAACATGTTAGGTCTTGGTTGACCTGGGGAGGGTTGAATTAATTTGCATTAGAGATTTTAATCTTGAGATCTGAAATGACTCATAACTGAAATTTACAAAAACAATGACTCATTATAATGTCTTTTTTTTTTTTTACTTTTCCACTATTACCAAATCTCTTTTTTTTGGTCATTTTTGTCTTGTTTTGTCTTTTACGTTTTCATTTGTATGTTTTTTGTCTTTTCTGTATTATTATGTCTGTCTTCTCTGTTATTTTCAGATTGCCCCTTTTTTTTGTCTATTTACAACATTTTCCTCTTGTTTGTTTTCGGGATCTTGTTACATCTTTTATATAATTTTCATCTTGTGTCTTCCGCGTCATTTTTTATCCTGTTGCATGTTTTCAATGATTTGGCATTTTGCTAGATCTTTTACATTTCAACATAATTTACCCTCCTTTTCCAGGTTTTTCGTCTGTTTAGGTCTCATATTGTTTCCATCTAGAGTCTTTTGACTCATTTTCATCTTGTTACATCTTTTACATCACATTCAGTGGAATTATTTACATCTGATTTTCTCTCGTTTTATCTTCTTATCATCGCCGTCATATTTTTGCATCTTTTAGATAATTTTCCTCATTACATTTTTTACTTGTTTTTCATATTGTTGGGCCTTGCAAAATGTTTTTATCATGTTCTCATCTTGTTTTTATCTTTTACGCAATTTTCATCTCTTTATATCTTTCACATATTTCATATTTTTGTCATCATGTACATCAGTTGAATCCATTTCGACTAATTGTGACATTTTCTTTTATATTCCGCGTCATCTTTTAACATTTTTTTCATTTGTTTATTTATTTTTACATCACTGCCATCTTGTTGCATCTTGTAGTTTTACATCAGTTTCATCTGTCCATTTTCCTCTTGTTTTGTCTTCTATGTCTGTTTTTATCTTTTATATCTTGTATTTTCACCCTGTTATGTCTTTTCAATACTTATCTTGTTACATCCTTTACATTTTTTTGTCTTCTTACATCTCTGACCTCTCCTCCCCATTTTAACATGCTATTGCTGAGGTCTACATTCATAAACTCTTCCACTGTTTTAATCAGGAAAAATAACTCGTATATCATCTCATTGTTACATATTTTACTCTAAGTTTGGAAAGGCAGATCTAGTGTAAGAGTGAAACCGACTGATCAAGTATCCTATGGCCTAATAGTGCCATCATATTATCCTGGTAGTCACATTGAAACTACCGGCTATTTTTGGCTTCACATAAAACTGCTTTGCTTTGTACAGAGGTAATTCTGAGTACAATCAGTGTTAGATTTTCTACATCAAACACACTGAATATAGAGCACGATGACATGCTATCTTGAAATACAGAGTCTCTTGAGTCTGTCACTTTCTGCAACTCTCTCTCGCTGTCGAATTTAAGCTGTGGATCTTTACAAACGTGATCAAGGAGGAGAATATCAGCACACGGAGTCTTTCAACCCACACTGGCAATAAGACGACTGACACATCACACCGCAGCTCTTCACGCCTCATTTAATATCGACTCAGTGTGTTTCCTTGGCACGAAATGTAATGTGATATAGATTTCTGACAGTCTGATGAGTCCAGCATCACAGAGGAGTTTTCAATTAAACGTATGGTCTGTTTGTTATGGTTCCATCACACATTCTCACTCATTTTAGTTCAGGGGTCACATTCAGCCCAGTGTGATCTCAAGTGGGCCGGACCAGTAAAATAATAGCATAATAGCCTATGAATAATGCCAACTCCAAGTTTTTCTCTTTGTTTTAGTGCAATTAAAAACATGAAATTATGAAAATATTTACATTTATAAACTATCCTTTCACAAAAATGATGTGAATAACTTGAAGAAACTGAAATTTTGGATGAAAAACTAAGTGCAATTTTAATAATATTAGGGCTCAACTTATCATTTGTACACAAACATTTGGCAACGGGCACAATATTGTTAAAATTTTGGAGCTAAAATAGAACAATTTCTACAAAATTACATCTCAGTTTTTTATTAACACACCTTACAGATCACAGTGGATCTACAAATGTACAAAACATTCAGTAACAGGCAGAATATTGGTAAAATTGCACTTAATTTTTCTTTAGACATTTCAGGTTGATCATATTTGTTTATTGTTAAAGGATAGTTTGTCAATGTAAATATTTCATAGTGTAATGCTAATTTTTTCACATTATATCACATTAATTTTCACGTTGAAGAAAATATAGTTGACATTATTTGTAGGTTATTATGTTATTATTACCCCGGCCCCTGAAGGGGAGGCAGGGGGTATTGTTTTTGGTTCAGTTTGTTTGTTTGTTTGTTTACACTCTAGCAGCAAAACTATCAGTTGAATTCATACCAAATATGGTTTATAGATTGTCAGTGACCCAGCATAGCTGTCATTACATTTTGGGAACAATAGGTCAAAGTTCAAATTTTTTATGAATTTTTAAAATCTTTTTTTTCTCCCATGTACTTACGATGGACGAAATTTCAAATGTCTATGTAAACATTAATTTTGTCTCAATTTACTTCAAACTTGGCACATATATAGAGGTAATTGATATGCTGACATCAGCACATGCATAGACATGATGACATCAGCTGGATCGATGCCAAAATGAGCTACAATACGTGCGGGGGGCGGGGTTTGTTGTGCCTGTCACCACTTGTTTTACTTGAGATCTCATTGGTTTGTATGTGGAACCTGAACTAAAACAAGTTCAACATCCTCGACTGTTAATATCTTCAGTATCATTTTTGCACTTTTCAAATTCATTCCGCGGGCTGGACTGGAATCTGTGGAGGGCCAGTTTTGGTCCCTGGACTGTGTGTTTGACACCCCTGGTCTAAGTGATAGACTCTGTAGACCATCATGTGTCCCCACCTTCTTGTGTTCGTCCATCACTCTGTAGACGCTGTGCTTGTAGACGCGGCCCCGGACCCCGGCCCGGTCTATCTCATTGTTAGGGAGGTTGTCATAGAAACGGATCCTGTCGTCCTCCTCCTCCAGCTTGTGGGAGATTTTGGCATTGAGAGGCATGAGAATGAGGAGCTTCCTGGAGCCACGGCCCCCGAAGAGCTGAGTGGACCGATGGGTAGCACAGAACGTCTCAATGGAGCTTTCCAAATCTGGAAGTGGATGCACAAAAACACAGATTTATTACAGAGAACAAACACTGCCATTATGAATACATAAATACCTAAATAGTAAACCGTATTTATAAAATATATCTGGGTTTTTTTATTCCTGTATTTTCATGTGCTATCTGTTTATTTACTTGCTCATTTATTTCTCAGTCACCATAGTTTTAGATACATATACATAGACTGATGTCAGAGCTATGGAGCAAACCTTGGACCCCCAACAAAAAAACAAAAAATACGTGAATAACTAAAAATGGTGATCCTGTAATCTGAGAAATAATAAAATCAAAATAAGATTAAAATATAGAAATAACAACAAAAATAGCAAAAAAATTTAGAAGATGATAAATTATAAAAAAAATTCAAAATATTTTCACAGTTGAATCAAAATTATATTTACTAAAAATTGTATCTAAAAAATTGCAAACAAAAAATCAATGTATACAGTTAGAAATTTAAAAAAGATAAATAAATGAATAAATTATAAAATAAGTCAGCTTAGAAATACACAAATTAATAAATACTTGTGTAAACTTATCCTTATCTATTTTTTCATGGCATTAATTAATGTTTAATCTTATTTATTATAATGACATCTTTAGTCCTACATATAATTCATGTAAATCTTTAAATAAACTACTTTCTGAGGTTGTATGAAAAGCAGAAACTGTAGATCCATTTATTAAATTGATTTTCCAGTTCAGGGAAATTCTACTGCCTTTAGAATGAACCATAGAATAAAAGTCAGACGGTCATGCTGTGTGTGATTCAGTGTTACTGACATGGCAGCACCAGGCGGAGGTAGCCCAGGTAGAAGGACCAGGCCAGGCCGTGGGCCACGTTCATCCTCCTCCCCTCGCAGATGTCTGACACCTCCACCTCTGACGGACCCTGCACAGCAACCACAGAAACAGGGATGTCACAGCAGCCCCACCTCCTGAACGCCTGCAGCCACAGGAAAGGGCATCCCCGCACCCAGGAAGCCCTTCACTTCAACGGATGGACGCAGGTATTTTTAGATGGAGAAGAACAGGGCAGAGTAAAGTAAAGGGTCCTGCTAATGCTGGATGGTTTTCATTAAGGCCAATCCCATTTCACCCCTTACCCCTACCCCTCCATTTTGCGTGCTCACGTGAAGGGGTAGGAGTGTCCTGATTTTTGATGAGTCGGAGGGGAAGGGCTAAAGGGGGAGGGCTGTTTGGCTCTCAAAATGGAGATATTTCAGGATCACACTACAAACAGAGGGGTATGATAAATTTCCCATAATTCTGTTCGAATCATCAGCAAGATGGAGGTAAACATAGTGAAAAAGTGCAGCGGTGTGATGAAAGAAACACACAAGTGTACGTATTTTCTTTGTAAATAACTTAATGATTTGATCGACTGTTTAATGCGGTTTCAATGTGTTATAGAAAGCATTTCTGAGGTTTGGTGGTTGATAACTGCAAAAAGGCGCCCAAAGTCCATACAACAGATAGTTGCAGCTGCTGACAGCATGGTGAATTATTTCGCAAACAAAGTTGTCACATCTGTTTATAACGTCATCGATGGCTGCTGATGGCATAACAGGTCTCGAAGGGTTGCCTCAATTTCATAGGGCAACGTTTCAACCCTTACCCGTTGCAACTCCATTTCTAGGGGTAGTGCCAAGTGCAAGAGCCAAGGGGTAGGGGAAGGACCAAGGGGGAGGGGTGAAGATGAGAACTGGGAATGGGCGTGGGAGTGTTATCTACTGAGCATATTTTGTACTATAGTTACCTTCTGCTTTCAATTCCTTACTCCAGCATTTCTATAAAAACTCAAGGAACTTTGAACCAAACTTCATCATGTCATCAGCAGGTGGTGCTGTAGGCTACATTTAACATGGCTCTGATAAACAGAAGAAGAAGCAGAAATCTGATGTTGTTTTCCATATCTGTCTTTTTTCACAGATGAGACAAAGGAATAATTCAGTTTTTTTGTCATCTTTTGAACCAAACCTGTTTTTTCAACCTATATCAAACTATCTGATGATGAAGATGCAGGAACCAGCTGATCAGTCATGTGACTTTAAAAAGCACCAGATCAGAATTTACTCCAAAAAGGTGTTTCCATTTCCTCTAAGTACATTTATTCTTCAGGGAAAAGGTCAAAAACCATGTAACTGAAAAAAGTTATAAAATGTGCAAAGTTTTTAAAAATTTGCATTTTTCCTTAACATTTTCTGAAGTAAAATTCCAAAAGTTTAATATGTTTATGGGACCGCATCGATTGTAATCTAAGCCAGGTTCTATTACTGTGATGAAAAAAAAAAAAATCAGAAGTCATTCAGAATATATCAATACTAATATAAGCATCAAAAGTCAAAATTTTCAGGAAATACATAATATTTTGTTGAGTTTTTGGGAGAATGTATCATTTTTACAAAACCAAGCACATTTTACATACTACAACAAAAACTGCAGAACATATATCATTATTTTGGAATATTATCATAGGTTACTAAGATATTATTTTGATTTGCGGGTTTATTTTCAGCCTAGTCCCAGAAAAGTGTATATATCCATTTTAGGTTTTGTGTGGTTGATGTAACATTCACAGACCATACTGGATAAAAATATATGTTGGATTTGTTAAGACAGAAGAGGAAAAGGACAAAACCTGTGAATACCACAGGAGGTGTTTGTGTTTGGCATGTGGACCTCACCAGGATTCCTATGGTTCTGAACAGTGTATAGAGGACTGAGGTGAGGACGAGGAGTTTCCAGCACTGTTCTTGGTTTGGCAGAGAATGTCCAACCAGGTAGAGCAGAAGGCCTGCCAGTCCTGCAGCCAGCAGGGGCTTTCCCCCAAAACCACAGGCAGGCAGCATGTGACTGAGCAGCCTTCGGCCTCGATACCTGCACAAATGCACCACGCATGAGCACACACTGTTACACCGGTGCACAGGAAGGTTATTATGGTGGACAGACTGTAGAATTCAACAGAAAATGGGTCAGACACATACAGAGAGGATAACAACTACAGTAATCTATCTGAGTAGATTTAGAGTTGTAAAATATTCATTAAAATCTGTTCACAACAGTAATTTTACAAATAATGTTTATGTCCACTCACTGTTCACAAGAAATTGTGTAAATAGCTAATAAAAAAATGAATTCAATGCATCAGTACCATGTGGTAGCAAATTTTTTATTCATCAAAGTATCATTAAACCTTATATTTACTCATGAAATTTAAAAAAAAAAAAAAAAATCAACAAAATTAAGGCAAAATCAGTAAAAATAAATAAAAATTTGGAAGTAACCTGACTGTTTTGTCATTAAAGTCAGCTCAGTATTATGTGGTTTAGACTTTTTCTACTAAAACTTGTGAAAATACAATCAGTAAATGGTTTAATTCTGATTAATTCAACCTATTATTTGTCAAAGATACATGTACCTTTATTTTATTGGTCTAATCAACAAAAAATAAATCACACAGAGATAATTAAAAATACCTACATTTGAACCATTTACTCCCTTTGATTCTCAGCCAGTTCCACCTTCTGTCCACTTACCTTGTGTTTGCATGGAACAGCATTTCCTCTGCCAGCAGACACACTCCATGCAGCAGAGGGCCAAGGGTCAGGATGAGTATCGCCATGGCAACCCAACCACATAACCTTTTCGGAGAAAGCGCCCCAGCAATTCCCAGTGCAACGGCAGTCAGTCCCAGAGCACATACTTTTGGTAAATTCCCACGAGGCCTCGGGATGAGTTCATCCTGTTCTCTGAGACTCTGCATCTGTGAAGGAAATGAAGCTGCTTAAACCTCAGAACAACATCATGACAATCACTGTTAGCGCTGAAATCACAATCTCAACCATCAATAGCAGTGGTGCCTTAATGCAACAGGCTGAGCTTTGTCTAACTGCCTGAGGGTGGTTGCCTCTGAAACCTATAGAACTGCCCTGTTCCACCACATTCTAATTTAGGATCAGGTTACATGGTGTCATTGAGAGGTGTGGCAAGATGCAAAGAATACTGTGAAGTCACAAAATACAGTAAAAGTGATTTAGATTTCTATATTTCATCAGAGTTGACATCAAAAACCAAAGAATTTGCTAAGATCTTGATGTTGTGACACCTGTACAGTAAATGTGTTCTACTTTCATTTATCAAAATGTGAAAGTAGAAGCATTTGAAACGTGATACCTATGCAATTACACGTATTTAAACAGGAAACATTATCATGGTTATATTTCCCCACAACCTACCTTTAATGTTACGTTTCTTTTCCACATCTTTATTTCTTAAAGAACATTTTTAGTACATACACAGAAAACTTAGAAACTGAGACATGACAAGTAACAAATGAGAAGGACCGTAAATGATAAAACAATATAAATTACAGACATTATCTCCATATCACAATTATGGTAAGAGGTTACCTGAAGCCTACAGTGGGCTTGAGAGTCTGGTTTCGACTGCCTCTATATGTAAAGTGTCATGAGATAACTTTTCTTATGATTTGGCGATATATAAATAAAATTTAATTGATTGATTGTTTGAGTAGAAAAGGAAGAAGCTTGGCTGGAATATGAAACCAAAGATGACAGAGAAGGACCAATATGTTCCCAAGTCTCAAACTTTATCCACAGAGGAGTGAGATGTAGTCTTTTTAATACACTACATCAGGGGTTCCCAAAGCGGGGTACATGTACTCCCAGGGGGTACTTGAAATGTTTTTGGAAAAATACATTAAATAAGTCAAGTACCAAATACAAAATGAGAATAAATGCTGAAATATAAAACACAATAAATACATTCATATAATAGTTTTGTTGTCAATCATCTTGTTTAAGCTTTGGTAACATTTTAAGAACATTTGTGTTTTATATTATTCAAAATGAGTTTATTTGAGTAGCTCAGTAATTATTTTTTGTTGATGAAAGGTTCATTTATTAATTAATGACCAATTTATGTATTTTTTTATCAATGAAAGATGGCACTTTTCAGTTTATATTTTGCACACAAAATTTACTTAATTTTTTTTTTTTTTAATTTTTAACACATTACAGTTAAATATATGTTGTTGTTGTTTTTTTTTTACAAAGTTTTGAAAACATAAACAGACACCTTTGACACAGAAACAAATTTTGCCAATTCTTTTTCAAACAAAAATGCTGAACTGAGAGTTGGGATACTTGGCTAAACCAGTATATTTCAGGGGGTTCTCCACTGTAAAAAGTTTGAGAACCACTGCACTACATTATGAAACAAGGCAGTTTTGTTTTTTTTTTTTTTGCGGGGGGGGGGGGGGGGGGGGGGGTGTAGATTTTTTTTTTGGAGTGATTTTCAAACCCAAAAGTGCTACGTATTGTTGTGAGCAGCAAAAGTCAGTGGATTGAGAAGGATCTTATGTTTGATATAAGACCAACAAGGATCCACATATAGTTAAACAGTATACAGTCACATCTCTTTTTTAACAATAGTGCATATTACTGTATATGTATGTATATTAAACCTCTATGAAATCTGTACGGATGAACTCTATTAAAGTATCTTATCAAAGCCGATAAAGATGTAATATCAGTGTATAAAGACTCACCGTGGCGTGTTCGTTTTGATCCACAGAGGAGGTTTTCCTTTGTCTTCTCTCTTTATGCTGTGACAGTCATTCCCTCCCTTTTGGCGCTCCTCCTCAGACATCATCACTTTCAGTTTTGATTTCTGTTTGTTTGCTCACTGCCTGATTTCCCAGGACAACGAAGTATTGATGTGAAAAAAAAGGGAGGGAAGATTTATGAGGGAGGAAGTGTTCGGGTTCTTTTTTAAAACGTGTGGAAAAACCTGTTCTTTTTCAACAGAACTCGAGCTGTTTTGTTTTTTCTTTCCATAAATGACGTGTTATTTTTTGTTTGTGATGTGATTTTGAGGTAAATGCTGAAGCTGCAGTAAATGTGGTAACATCAACTGTCAACTCAGGGTTTCTTGATTAGTACGGTATGTTTGAGTTGTGTTGTCAGTTTATTTCTACTGATGGTTCACTGTGAGACGTCATGTTTCATTTTCATTAATTTCATTTAAGACAAAACCATTTATTGTAATCAACACTATTAAAAAACTAGTTTACCGGCACTCTACATGTCAGGGACTGTACTTTCTCATTCTCTCACAGTATAGAATTGGAGGGGGGGTATTGAACACAGCAGCATGTTTCTCAGTAAATCTATTTCCAATGAGGCCATTCAAGTAAAATTTTCACCAGACTTTGGTATTAACTCAAGAAATCCAGACAACCAAATCTGAACATTAAAGTCCATGTGTGGCCTATTAAAGTTGAAAGACGTGGGGGAAAAAAGTGTTGAACACACTAACTGAAATTAAGTCAGTACTAATAGTGGAGGAGCCTTTCTTTATAGTGACAGCTTCAAGACACTTCCTGTACGAAATAACCAGTCACCTGCTGTATTCAGGTGGGATTTTGATCCATCCCTCTACACAAAATAGGCGTTTCCAATGAAGGTTCTTGTCTATTCATCTGTTGTGATCTGGTGAAACATCCTCGGTCCAGCCCAAGTACTGTTCCATTTAAAAGGTGGCACAAACCAAGATCAGATGGAATAACTGGATGTTGTTTTTATGTCCTAGCGTAAACCAAGGATTTGAATATTTCGAATATTAAAAATGAAAATAATCCAAACCAAGGATACACTGGTTGGTGGATTTGGCTGGCAAATGTTTGCCCTCGGCTTTGGCTTCAGCTTCTGCTTTGGTTTTGGTTTCAGCTTTGGCTTCATTAGCAATTTCTTCAAACATCCTCTCTCATGAAACTACTGGTTGGATTCATTTCAAATTTTATATGTTGCTTCCTTGGGGCCTTTACTTATAATGGGTCATAATTTGATAGTTTATAACATGGAAATGATTAGACATATATAGCTACTATTGAGCCCCTGATAGGAACTCATATATGGACTATCATTTGAGTCCATGACCTTTGACCTTGAGCAACCTTTAAGGGTCAAACTCAAAGTTACCAATGTTGAAACTACTGGTTGGAAAGTTGCCATTACTTATTATGAGCCATAATCTGATGGTTTATAACGTGGAAATGCTTTGAAATGTCAATGTAGTTACGCTGATAAGAGGTCATTTATGGACTTTCATTTCTTTAGTTGAGTTCTCCTCCAGTGACAGTACCACCCACTTCTACTGGGAGATTGATCTGCATCCAGACCACAGGACTCTAACATAGAGACAGAACCTGACAACCTCACAAATTCAACTTGTTATTGATTCTTGATAGAACGTGTCAGTGAGATTCAGGGACATTGGTCCTATTTTCATGTTTTGCAATAATCTGGTTGTGAAGGTCGTGAGAGAGCTCTTTGCTTTTACCCATCATTAGATGTTTTGCGTATGGTACCTTGGAAACAATAAAAACCTTTTATAGCCCATCAATATATTTTAACCCAGCTGACATTAATTAGCCCAGATTGGAGGTAGAGTTGCTTCCTAATTAGTTATGGTTTTCAGTTGGTTCCTTTTCTTTTCCTTGCTGTTGTGTACTGATTTTCCTAATGTGTTCAATACCTTTTTTATGTTTAATTCCACTTTATTGCACTTAACTTTATTTACACATAGACTTTAATGTTTAGATTTTTTTGTTTGGATTTTTTGAGTTAATACCAAAGTCTGGTACAAATTTCACTTGAATAGTCTCATTGGAAATACAATTACTGGACAAAATGTTGATGTGTTCAGTACTTTTTCCCCCATTGCAGTTCAACAGTAACTGACAGCAAAAACTTAAAAAGAATCAGACGAGTAAAAATTCCCAAAAATTCTTTTTGACTGGTTTCTATCATTTTCATAGTCATCAAAGAGCAGTTTCATGTAAGGATATTATAAGGTTTCCTGTTACATGTGGTCAAGTCGGTTTTTGCAGTGGAAATACTAAACCAAAGTGGAAGTGGTTGATTTTTCCAGCTGTGTGTCTAATTTGTCACAGCCCAGCCTTTCATTTTCTTTTTGTAACAGTTTTTATTTCTCAATTTTTAGCAGTACAATACAATCTCCTAGGTTGAGGAGCAGGAAAAGAGCCAAAGAACAGAAAAAACAACAGATGAAAAGAACAACCTGTGTTGGTGTCAGAATATTAAGGGCCCTTAATAGATACATTTGTCTCTGAATGTCAGCCATTTTCCCCAGTTTTTCATAAAGAGATTTTCTTTCAGCCTTTCATTTTTACATGTTCATCTAGTTGCTTTAGATCTAGGTTCTGCAGGTGCTGTGTCTACACCAGTTACCTGGGGTGGGTTTATATAAAGCCTGGGAGGTTTTCAGCCTTTCTCGCTCTTCCTGCTCATTTGATCTGGTGGTTAGCTTTGGTTTTCTTCCTTTTGCACATATTCCACACATACAGCTCCATTCATGCAACACCTCACATTCACACTGATAATACAGATGGATCACTCACACCTTTTTTTTTTTTTGACTTGCAGTATTATTTCTAATGTTGGTAGTTTAAAATAACATTTGCTTAATCGGTCTTGATTTGTTTGGTCCTCTTTTGTTATGGCCATGACAAATTGCAAGGCAAGGCAAGTTTGTTTGTATAGCACATTTCAGCAACAAGGCAATTCAAGGTGCTTCACACAGGACATTGAAATACAACGACAAGGGAAAAATAAACACATTTAAAACATTATAAAAGAAACATGTAAAAAGTGATTAAAAACAGCAAGTAAGAACACACATAAAACCCAAAAATATAAAAACACACACATATTAAAGTAAGAGTTGCAGTGCAGAGTTTCGAAGGAGGATATAAAATTTAAAAAGTCAAAAGCCTTTTAGTCAAAGGCAGCAGTGAACAGGTGAGTCTTTAACCTGGACTTAAAAGAACTCAGACTCTCAGCAGACCTGATATTTTCTGGTAGTTTGTTCCAGATATACGGAGCATAGAAACTGAACGCTGATTCTCCATGTTTAGTTCTGACTTTTGGAACACAGAGCAGACCTGCACCAGATGACCTGAGTGGTCTGGATGGTTCATACTGGACTAGAAGGTCTCTGATGTATTTTGGGCCTAAACCATTCAGTGCTTTATATGCTAGCAAGAGAATTTTAAAGTCTGTTCTCTGAGAGACAGGGAGCCAGCATAGAGACCTCAGAACTGGACTGATGTGGTCCACTCTCTTGGTCTTGTAGTGATCAAATACAGATATTTGTGTCTTAAAAATGCAGATGAATCCAAACATAGGACTCTTTATGACACACATGGGTAAAATACATCAGGAGCGCCAGGAAAAGGGCCCTCAAAGGAAACAAAACAAAAAAACAAATAATATCAATAAAATATGAAGCATGTATTTTGTTTTATGATGTAATATTTCAACAATAGTGTGTCTGATATGTAAACAGAGTGTCATGGTGTCCAAGGAATAAAAAACAAGAGACTATTTTTCCTGATGTGAAAATATGACAACTATGTCAAGTTCATTGTGGGAATCAAGAACTGGCCACAAAAAGAATCTAATGGTGAATTTTCAATTAATATATTGGATTTCATCAATGAAGTTACTTGCAGAAGAAAAGCTGTTTAAACATCTTAATTTTTACCAAAAATGTCTCAGATATTAACTGAGGTGGTTTTTAAGTGAATTAAAATAATCTCTTCATGAATATGTTCACTTCCTGGTTTGGCGACAGGTCAAATGTGTATGTGGGTCTAAAACGCTTTGGTGAACAGATGACATGACAATGTGCCCCCATTGGAGGATTAACTTATTTCCCTGGGTCATAATTTTTGGTGCCCAGTCAGTCAGAATATCTTCAGTTTTCTTGTCCTTATGAGATTAGATGAGTTTTGGTGGGTTGCTATGTGGCTTTAACCCCTTAACACCCAAATGTATTTACAATTATAAAAAGTAAATAAAACTTATATGTGTTGTAGCTGTCAAGCAGATGCTAAGTGGAGATTGTTAACTTTATTACATAACATACAATAGCTATGATCCAAATTAGTGATATTAGGCTATGATTAGGCATAAGAAATTTGAATATTAATAATTTCAAGTAAGTAGATTCTTTTATTGATGCTGCCATTGTTCAGTTATTCCAGTCAACAATCCAAACAAGACAAAAAATGATCTTAAAACCAGTAGAATTTCATGAAATTAATAACACCATTATGGAAACAGGGCTTTGAAAATCTTCCAGGAAGATCAGGGATCAGAGGTAACCAGGTTCACATATGCAAATCCACAAAGACATCTGAGCCGCACCCTATTAAATAAACAGCGGAAGACAAGATTCCAGAAGAATTATGAGGCTGTCAATTTTCCTGCTCCAGATACAGTAGCAAAACAAAGTTGAGTCCACTTCAGCCTGGTATACCTTCATTTAGTTTCACCCACCTCTGGTTTTATATTTTATTTAATGGGATATAAACACAGGTTGGCTACTGGCTACATAGATAATACACTGTTGCCCATAAAGTTGCAATAAAATACTTTATACTTCTTATGAAATGGTTGTGACACTGTGATTTATTCTTGATTAAACGTAACTAGGACTCCGTATGTAATCATCAGTATCACCTGGTCGAAGGTGATACTGATGTGTATAAACAGGAATAAAAAGAGGAATGTGTCCAATTATTCCAACCTCATGTGCAACAGTGTATAAAGCAGTGGTTCTCAACCTTTTTTGGCTTGTGACCCCATTTTAATGTCACAAATTTCAGGCAACCCCAAAACTGAGCCTTTTTTTTTTTTGCTAAGATTAATTTGTTTTTGATCACGTAATAGTTTGCTATACTATGTTTGAAATAAATGTTAATTCTAGACGACATTTAGTCTGTATAATGTATATTGTTATGGACAGAGGCAGAAAAGCCAGGTGTAGATTACGGCACAAAGTGAAAATTTTATTTTCCTTGGTCAGGATATGTACAGTCAGTCCAGCCTGGATTTACAAGGCTGACAATTAATACTGAACAAACAATAACTCAAACTATGAATTATGAAAGAGCTACAGCATCTGAAACTGACCACAATGAACATTTGAAAGATAAACAGTACCACAGTGCTTCAGTTTCAGCTTCACAGTTTGTCATGTCTTTTATGTACGTGATTGTCTCTGTCAACTCACCATATATTTTTATTAGTAAGTTTTTTGGTTTTTTTTAATCAATTAATAGAAATTTCAGGCGACCCCATTTGAATTCCAGGCGACCCCACATGAGGTCCCGACCCCAAGGTTGAAAAACACTGGTATAAAGGGAATTGATGATGGCAGCTGACTGGTGGTCATTGTAGTCTATTATACATGAGTTTGAGTCTTACAAGAAACTATATCCCAACTACAGATACAGGTGTGGTGGGTTTATATTCTCTTCCAGTCTTCTTTCGCACCAGCTACTAATTCTTATCACAGAAAAAAAGTCAAACCTCTCAAACTAGAAGGATTCTTCTGAGTTTTTTTTTTTTTTTTTTTTAAGAATATCATGTTGTTCTCATAATTCAGCACCATGTGTCTCATGTATCATCTGTCCATTGTATGACTCTCTTAAATTAAATGTCTCACCCTTGACTGTCACATCAAAACATTATAAAATGCTACAAAATGGAGCTTGTTTTGTGACCGATGGCAGAGTCTGAGACAGTTTCGATATGTTTAAATCTATTTACGGCTCATATATTTTCTATTTGAGCAAAGTACATCTCCTATATTGATTCTCTGTGGTTACAGGCTCTGAATCATCCATGTTATGCAAGAGTACTCCTCTGTGAGCAGTAGAACAGGACCAGTCAGTTAAATTGGCTTTGAAGAAGCAGTCTTCAGTATGAGTGTATTGTTTTTTGAGTGTGCGTGTGTGTGTCCGTGCCCAGTGGTAAGGAAATAAAGGCTCGGTATCCATACCAAAGGTTCATGCATATTTTATTCAAGAGTAAAAAAGTGGATCGTCCCATGGGGCATGCTTACAGTGTTAGTGACTGGGGAGTCAAAACAGAAAGAGAGCAGAGGATAGAGAGAGAGAGAGAGAGAGAGAGAGAAAGAGAGAGAGAAAGAAAGAACCGTGGCACAATTTCTATGGCACAGGGTCTCCCAGGGGGGTTCACCTCTCCCAAAGAAGCACAACAAGATCAACCAAGGAGCAACGCAACATGAAGAGCAACCAGCAGAGAGATAGCTTAAATATTAAGAATAATGTCCATAATAAATAGAATCATAATAATCATAGAATCATAAATATCATCAAATAACAAGAGGAATCATCAAGAATTATGATCAGAGAGAGTACACTTTTTTCCTTTAAATTGTGACGGCAACACACCGGCTCTTCTGTTAAAATGTGTCTTGCTGCTTTTTGCTTTTTGAACAGCGCAAGTTTTTAACCATGCAATCATGCTTTTGGCTGCCTGAATGCCTGTGCCTCTGTATATAGTAATGGTCATTCATCAATGCTAGTTTAATATTTGTTAATCGTTATTCATATTTATCATTAAAAACAACTCCTGTACATTGACAAAAGAGAGGAGAGAACGTGGACTTGACACTTTTGAATAGAAGCGTACTGTCATTCTGTACAGCGTCGAAAAAGAAAACCGGAAAACACAGGTCGTGAAAAAAAAAAAAAAAATAGAATGTAAGATGAAAAAGAAAACAAAATATAACACAAAATGAATACAAAAAATAAATTAAATTAACATTATGTACAAAATAAATTATTCCTCAGTTCATTTATATTAGCCAGAAAAACAAGAAGAAAAAAATCCTACCATAGTGAAACACAGAGCACAAATATAATCTTCACATTATTATCAAAGAACTTAACTCTGCATGCACCGATGCGTTAATATAAATGCTTTACAAAGACCTTGTCTTCTGACTTCTTCTTGTTGTCTTGGCTGCTGCCTTCATCAGAAGAGTCTGTTTCCTCTGTAAAATATCATTTCCTGCTTTTTAGGCTGGACATTCCCAGCCATCACTGCTGTTTGTTAGCAGACGGCAACATGGGAAGAAAGGAGGATGTAGAAAGAGAATGACTAGAGCGTGACTTCACATTTCAACTCCCCCCCGGCTCCCTCGCATAACATAAAGCATCCTATCCCACTATACTGCATCTTGCATCCTGTGATGTGCAATAAAACCTCTCTATGTATCTTATTTACACACGTCAGGGTATGGAGAAACACTTCCAATCTGATCCAGGCCCAGTTTAAAGCCTTTCCAGAGAGCTAACTGGCCTGAGACCAGAGTGGGGGTGGGGGTGAAGATGGGGTGGGCTTCCACTTGACCTCAAGTGGAGCATGGGTGCAGTGTAGTGCTACAAAAGCAAAATGGGAATCTCTTCCCGAGAGTAAAAGGACAGTAGGGGGGTGGGGGCTCAGATTAATCTCCACACATCTCCACTTTCACCATACTTTGTAAATTCCTCTCACTGTCACCTGGCCTGATGGCGAGGTTCAGGTAAAAGAGAACACATTTTTCAAATATAATTGCACAGACATTTACATTTGTAAGCATGTTTTGCACGCACGCAGGCAGAAAATATCCACAACCCTAGAAAATCAGCATAATGCAAGTTTGATTCCACTTCCTGTTCTCTGGACACAAACAGGAAAAAGAAGCATACGTACGCAACAAGTGCCACCACTGATCCCCACCCCGTGCAAACACTTTGACACCCCTCCCCCTTTTTTTCCACCTGACACAACACATTCAACCGACACGGCTATGGCATGCTGACGCTGTCAACCCACTGGTGATCCCCAACATACACGGTGCTCCTCCTTTTTCTGCATGGGGAGTGTTGAGTTTTAGAAGTTTCTTTCCTGTTTGTGCAGGGACGTGGGAGGTTGTAGCTCTCTAAAGGCCCGATCAGTTCAGTGAAGAGACTCAGCCTTTGGATAAGTCCAGGTATGCTCATGCCTTTTACTTACAGCTGAGGGCAACGGGAAAGGGCTAGTTAATAGTGTGTGTGTGTGTGTGTGTGTAGGTGTGTGTGTGTGTGTAGGTGTGTGGGTGTGTGTGTGTGTGTGTGTGTGTGTATGTTTTCTGTAGCCTATTCAGTGTGTGAATTAGCCTAGTGTGTGTGTCTGAGTGTGGTGCGTTGTTTTCAGGTGTATATATGCCTATGTACACGAATCTATAAATATGGTACCATATCAGTGTTTTAACTGTACTTAGGATGTGTCTGGGCATGTGGAGGTGTATGTCCATCACTGTATATTGCTGTTGCTGTCGGTCCCATTGGGCTCGCCCATGTTCATGCGGCCCATCGACAAACCCACGCTGTTGACAGCGTCGCGTCGTGGCGGCATCCTCTCGTTGATGCGGTCCAGACCTTTGGCCTCTTCAAAACTGCTGATCCGATGCTGCGGGGAGAAGCCTCGGATGGCTGCGGAGATAGGCAGTCACACACACATGCAGATGCACAAACACACACACACACACACACACACAAACACACACACACAAAGAGTTAAAATTTAGCAAGACATTTACTTGAATTTTGTGTATCCAAACCCCTGGGAGTGTTGACGGAAATATTCAGAACACTGAAATGGACTGAACTTTCCAAACCACATTTAATTCATTTATGAAATGTGGATGTGCACATAATTCTGTTAATAATTAATTGCTTTCATTGAGTGAAAACACAGTATAGAAAATGGATTTTTTGTTTTGTTTTGGTTGAACAAAAGTCATATATGCACATCCACATGGTTCTTACACTAACATCCACACACATGTGCCATTGTTCATCTGTCATCTGAGTGCTGAGCTAGGATTAGTTTGACCTCGGGGCTCACAGCGGACATGACAGTCAGTGTAACCTGGCCAGAGATCCTAGATCAGTAGTCTGAGACGCCAGGTAGATGAGCCGTTATGAGAGAAGACAAGAAAACAAAGCACAGCCGCACACAGAAGCAGTCGTTCACAAGTTCCTAGACTATGTTTCATCCAGAGGGAGAATTTCCAACAGTCGGCTGTGTGTTTAAAATCATTTGTATTATAATATTAAGCAGTCCATAAGTAAAAATTAAGGCAGCCAAATCAGATATTCAGGTAATCTGATCTTCTCTGCTTTGAAGATGGTGATCGGTGTGACTACATTGTAAATTTTACTGGGTTTGATCAAATTTGTCAATGATAAGAAGCTTGGCACAGTTTGAGTCATTTTCGCTGTGCTCAAGGGAGAACATGCCGGTGCACTGAACATTATTACTTAAAGGACTTTCGCAGTAAGGTCAGCTCACTTGTTGGAGCGCTATTTATCCTGTATTATAAAGTGTTTATAAAATGCTTGGGCATAGATGCTTGATGGGAAATGTAGGATCCAGTGTTTGAGAAGCTTGAGGAGGTTGGGACACGTCAAGTTCTGCCACACTGATGTCATTTCATTGTACTCTTGTAAAATCCGTCTCTCTTTTCGAGTACCCAATATGAACCAAACACAGATGATGATTGGGGTTAAAACAAAAATGATGTAGACTTAAAAACTAAAATAAGGAATCATTCGACTTGAAGTTATGTGATAAGATGAACTACAGCCTCTGTAGCGACAGATGCTCCTGAGCTGGTAAGGAGGTCTGTCTGGAGAGATGGTACCACTTTGAACAACGGCTACTGTCACGTTACCTTTGCACACATGCAGCTTCTCACAAATATGCCACTGTTGTACACAGCGGACATCTAACACCCAGCTACACATGAAATCAGTAAGAATGAAAAAAGGGAAAAGAAAGCAAAATAAATGAATAAATAAAATAACAAATACAGATGATACCCATAATTTATTTGCTTGAACAAATTATGGAGAAGTTAGCCAAATGTAGCATTAAATGAACAAATACAATAGACTACAATTAACTACAGCGTGCAAAGAAATAGTACATGTAATATTATATGATAATACACGATATATAATACACTAAACACAAACACCATGACCACAATCTGTTCAGTAGTACAGAAGAACCTGGCAGACCTGTCCTGGCTTCATTCACTTTCATTCATTCAACACATTTACACTGTTGAATGAGATTATAATTGGATATAAAACAATAAAAAAAAATACAAAATGTACCTGAACTTTACACACACTGCATGCCAAATTATGGACTTTGAAGTTTTGAGGATACATTTTGTTAGCACATTGATTTTCATGTAACTTCATCATAACAGGAGACTGGATTCTGCCGTAGCTCATAGACAAACAGATTGATTGCATGTTTTATCTTCCACAGAACTACAGAGCCTACGACATAGAAAGAGAAAGACTCTAACACATTGCAGACTGGAAGTCTAAGTGACCCTGCACCCCCTTCACATGCCCACTCCCACCCACAGCCCTGCTCTTCTTGTGTGTTCAAGAGGAAGTGATGTGAAATTTATGCTGAATCAGAGACATATAAGTACATGTTTGTGTGCAGCTTTGTGTATTACTTTCTGTTTCCTGAGAAGAGGAAAGTGTGTGAGCAGTTTAGTGTTTTAATGTGGTGGCATCAGCGTGCAGTGGTTTTAGGCTTTGTTGTGAACGCTGATGCAGTTAGAAGAGCTTAGTACATCGTGGGTAAGGAAATCTATGACCTTATGAGCATGGGTGGCTGAGAGCGCAGCCATGCTGCACATACACACACACACGCACAAACACACACATACATGTGCACACATGTGTGCACACACAGTGAAATGAGAGTGATTTTACCTTCTGCGTCCTTAACTGTCTCGATGGCTTCTATGGCCTCAATGGTAGCTGAAGGATGGGCAAACAGAAAAGAAGAGAAAGGACAGGAAGAGAGAAAAGATGACAGAGTCCAAGAGAGAGAAGGTGAAGTACAAGGAAAGAAGGAGAAGAAGAAAGGAGTGAAGGCTGAAACATGCTTCTGTGCAGATACATGTCAATGTCTTCACTTTATTACGCAAAAATTAAGGATTGTGGGTAACTGTCACTCAGAAAAGAGCCTATAGAGAAGCCTCCAAAATCTCTACATGAATAAATAGTTTAAGTTCTTAATCAGCTGTTGGTGCTGAGGTTCAAAACCTAATATAGAACAAAACTAGTAATTGAACTGTGAAAACCCGAAGAAGGAAAGTTAAAATATAAGGACTTGATATTTGGCCTTCTACATTCAACACAGCCCACCTAAAATATGGATTTATACTGTGCCACTATTGATAACTCTACTCGTGACGCTTCCAGATTCATAGAATCAAAAGCATGTTTCAGGCTTAGTCATGTGAGGCCCTCAGAGCACTGAGGCCATGGCAGCTTCAGAGGGCACCTGGTGTTAGCTTTAGCTGGTGTTAGCTCACACACACACAGTCTGAAAACGTCTAGATCTTTGTCTCATTGTCTCTCAGTTTCTCTATTCGTCTAAGCCTTCTTTCTCACACATTCACAACCAGCAGGCTGTTAGTATCCTCAGCGCCAGTGAGGTGAGGTGGAGAGAGTGAGTGAGGCAGAGGGATGGGAGGAGAATAGACAGAGAAGAGAAGGGCAGGAAGAACCTGGAGGATGGTTCAAAGCACATATCTGAACTCTGAGTATGTGTCCATGTGTGGGGTTTAAAAGTGTTTCTAAAGGTGTGTGAAGGATTAGGTTTGAGAGCTTGTTTGTAGATGTGCAGGTGTGTCAGACGCTCACCACTCTGCAGGGTTTGCTTTCCCCCAGACAGGACGCCGCTGGGCAGCATGCCTGTCGGGGTCAGTCCTTTTAGAGTCAACACGTTCTCACTCTCCTCCCTGAAATACACAAGGAAGCAAAGATCAGACAGGTGTGTATATATATGTGTCTGTGTGTGTGTGTGTGTGTGTATGTGTAAAAACAGAGAACCGATAAAGACAGATTTATACACTTCCTCTTACTGTGCACCTGCAAGAACACAAAGATGTACATGTGGGTGAAAACATTAAACTTAGAAAATGAGTTCGAATCACGGTATGATTACTGCTAAACACAGCATGTGCGGGAAATGTAGAAAAACCTCCACCCACCGTAGAACAGAGAACATTTTGGCCATCTTCCCAATGGCTCGGATCTTGTTTTTGATCACCTCTTTTCTGGCTGCTGCTGCACTGGCTATAAAAGACACACATCACATGTTTATGCAGTTTTTATAAATCATATTGAAGAATCATTTTAATATTTGTACATACCATCGAATATTTCTTCTCCGTCGTTCATAAGTTCGTCATCGGAGCAGATACTAAGAACATTGACCAACATCTCTGTCACTGCAGAGTAAAGACACAAAACAAATCTGACTAAATAGCAGCATTTAATTAGAATAGAATAGAATAGAATAGAATAGAATAGAATAGAATAGAATAGAATAGAAGCTTTATTGTCATCATATTAGCACAAGACATCAACATGACGAAATTTAAGGTGCTCTTCAGGTCAGTGCAAATCAAGCTTAACATAATGGAAAACATATACTATACCTAAAATAAAGGTAGCTAAAAACAATTAAAAGCAGCTAGGACAATAAAAGTATCAAGACAAAATAAAAGTGGCTAGGCAATAAAAACACACTCCAAACAACACTTAACAAGTTTAAGGCAGATGTAAACACAGCATATTAAAAGCTTAACGGTGGTATTTAGGTGAATAAATAGGTATATTGCACATTAGGACAGGGGTAGCAGCAAAGTATAGTGCATTATTGTTTGTTAAGTGTCCATATTGCCCAGTGGTCACATCCGTCATAGTAACATGTTGGCCCATGACTGTGGATAAATTCTGTTTGTATGTCAACAGTAGAATATAATGTCTTCAGCATTATATCAGAACTCTTTATTCTAAACACTCTAATCATACTTTCAAGTCAGGTTAGTATGCTTTGAACACAGCTCATTATACCACTGATGACATGAAAACTGCTGATATGCACAAGATGTTGCACTGGCCGAATTCACTGCAGTTACTTTCATAGAGTGGTAACTTGCTGAGTACTGCTTGAATGTAATTAAAACACAAAAAACATATATAAAATCAGTAGATCCCATTGTGCCATAACACAGAAAAACACTCTGCTTGGTCTGTCATGTAGCTTGAAATTACATTTGCATAGAAATTTCAATGTAATGAATACAAATGCTGCTTTTTATAGAAGCTGCACCATAAAGTTCAGTGTGTGATTTAGCAAAAATAGAGGTCTGAGACTAAATCAGACTTCTGCTGCTCCTGTTGACTGGCTGTAGGAAATCTACCATGTGACAGACGGCATTGAAAAGGATTTGTCTAACCACAAGAGGTGGTGTGATTGACAGCTATAATTACTGGTCACGGTTAAGATTCTGTCAAATGCAACTCTACCGTTCGACTGTGTCACAGAAGCAACATGGCAGCTCTCATAACATGACATTATGGCTTCACCTTCAGCAGCATGAAACGCTTTTGAATCATTAATCTTTATATTTTGTCTTTTCATTTGGACAGAGAGGAGAAAGCTGCAGAATGAAGGTGCATTTTTGCAACTTCCTGAAGCGTTCTACATGGATTTCTTCCTCCTGCAGCTTTAACCCTGTAAAGCCTGAACCATTAAATCATTGACAGAAAATTCCAGTTCTTTGAAACTGGAGCCTTAAATGGTCCTTCTGAACAACCAAATAAAAGTTTTTTCAAAGATCAGTTTTCATGTATGAGTTTCAATTTTGTATCATATTTCATACATCGGGTCTCAGTGCTCAAATAGTATTATTTTTGAACAAACAAAAACATAATATAACACAAACATGTCTAACAAATTGGTAATTCCTTTTCAAAACTGGCAAAGTTCTGCCTCCTTCCTCATTAATGACAGTCTTGTAGTGTCACTGGAAAGGCCTCTGGTGAACAAATTCCTCCCCCCTGGTGAATTATCTGTGTATGGCATGTGTCTGATTGTATATATCAGGTTTTTCAAGAAAAAAAAATTTCACACTGATCATGAAGAGGGCTTCAAAACTCATGTATCAGTATGACACTTCTGGCGTTTATAGGGTTAACTCACTACTGTTGCTGAGGACTTCAAAAGTGTGATAGCTCTGGTTATATGTTTTGTCTATTATTCACACTGTTTAATATGAGACAAAAGTATGACTGAGTGACAAGGCTTTTGGGCGTCTTCGGATTTTGCTTTGTGTATTCTGAAATTGGGTAGGTGGCTGAGTCCAGATACACTGTCAAGTCCAACTGCCTTTAATTTAAGCAGATAATAGTGTGTTTTACTCCTCTTCCTTACATGGTTTACCACTCACTTCCACTAAGGGGGTGTGTTCTAGTGAAACAGTAATGTCAGTGTATATCCTCAATACAACTTTGAACAAAATTAAGAGACCACTTCAACTTCCCAGACAGAATCCACACTGAAAATCCAATTATAATGTGAAAGACTCGTGGAGAAAATGCCAAGATGCATGAAAGCTGTAATTCTTCCTACTCCTTTTTGACCATGCAAATTCAGACTTGCTCATACTCAAAGACAGATTCTGTTCATTTAAATGGTATTACCTCAGCCAAGGAGGTTCTGTTTTTGCTGGTGTTGGTCTGTCTGTCTGTCTTTCCGTGTGCAAGATAACTCAAAAAGTTATGGACGAATTTGGATTAAATTTTCAGGAAATGTTGATACTGGCACAAGGAACAAATAATTAAATTTTGGTGGTGATTGGAGGGGGGGGCTGCGCTCTCTGAGTGCTTTTCTACTTTTATTTTTGTTTTATTTTGTTTGCATGTTCGAAAGAAAGAAAGAAAGAAAGAAAGAAAGAAAGAAAGAAAGAAAGAAAGAAAGAAAGAAAGAAAGAAAGAAAGAAAGAAAGAAAGAAAACTGAAAAAAGGGTTAATCCATCCAGATGTATTCCTAATTGTTCCTAATCTAAAACATCTGTACTGTGACGCTTAAAAAGTCATACAAACTTATTTCCTTTGTGTTATTCTTTTTTCTTTTTTTTTTTTTTTTAGGATTTTTTTGTTAGTATTAATACATTTTCTATGCTTAGCAGCCTTTAGTAAAAATATAAATGTTGATTTTAACCAAACACATACCTATAAATAATAAAAACTGTGGGCTCTTAAAGGTTTCCAGAGCTGTATACGATACAATGAAATATTGATTGTACAGGAGATAAATATGTGCAGTGGTTACATAATCTGAACTTGTGATGTTTTCATTACAGCGCACTGCACAGAAAAGAGCGTAAGACTGAAAAGACGTGTGTGTTTGTGTATGTTTACCCTTTTCTCCCACAAAAGGCAGCGACCATGTGAAGACGTCCATGAAGTTGGGCAGCCAGTAGGGGTGAGGAGAGCAGTTAAACTGACGGATGTTCATCACGTTGTTCTCGTACTTGAGCACCGCGGCTGAACGCACACATATATATGAGCACATTAGTCTCTTCATCTTCAGTCGGTCAGTGTGTTGCGCGGTCGGTGTGTTGTCTCAGTTTATACACAAATATTGTCAAAAGAGGATCTACTGTATATGCTTTTATGTTCAGCAGAGATTATGACACTCTGTTTGTGAGTATACAGTACGTATCAGACCTTTGTTGTTGTAGACGTCTAGGTAGTTTGGTGCCGAGAAGATGGTGATGAGAGATGGGAAACCTGTAGTCTGACTCTTCCTGTACATACGGTATCTAAAAAAACAAGACAAGCAGCTTCATTACAGTTATTCCAGTGAATTTTGTGGATCTAAACATAGCCTTTGCTTCAGTGGTTTTACAATCACACAATCACTATTTGACAGAAATTGGTTATAACAGGAAAATGCATAATGTATGAGATATGTAACAAACTTTTAGGAGGGCAATAAATGGATCAGGGTAGAGAAAGGCTAGTCTGAGCCGGCTAAAGACTATGACTATGTTATTTTCTGCATCTAGTCTTTAGAAGTGGAGTTTGACTGATGTAAGTTTCTGGGACTGATAAGTGCATTATCAGTGACTGTGGACATAGCCGTGGGAACCCATGTCTTTAAGCGTGGACTACTGATAAATAATATTCAAGGAAAAGAACAGACACACGTTTCTTCAAACTAAGGTGATGATGAGTAGGTAGACCTGTTCATGCCCAGTCTGAGTGTGATTTGATGTGGGACGGGAATTGAATTGGCTCCCCTCTCATTAAAAGCCCTTCACCGATTGACAGTAGAAACACTAGGATTTTTTTTTTTTTTTTAATTGTGATGAAAACAGTGGTCAAATTAGACACTGACGGGTGAACCCGCGACAGGTGACAGGAGTGTGAGCAGTGCTGTCCATGGTTCTGAAAGAGTTAACATTGGTCACATTTTATTACCTTCTCAACAACGGTGTTTTCCCACAATTTACAATTTATGTGTATATTTTTTTCATTAGGTCAGAAGGAGGCTCTTCACATACTACTTGCTTACTGTCATTTATTTTCCTAAACTTTTCAGAAGCATTTCCACCTTTACATCTTTCGCAAATCGCACTCTGGGTTTACTGTTGTAGCAGGTGCACGGACCTTAAGCTGATGCTCCAAATGTGTTTTTGTGATTCAAGGTAACACTGATGAAAGTTTTCACCATCTCCTTGATGTCCAATCAATCAATCAACCAATCAAATTTATTTATATAGCGCCATATCATAACAAAAGTTATCTCATGACACTTTACGTATCGAGTTGGTCGAAATTAGACTCTAAGCCAATTTACAGAAACCCAACAGAATCCTCCAGGAGCAAACACTTGTGACTGTTCCAGCTGTCCCACAATGTCTGCATGCACGTGCATGAGTGTGAGGTGCGTCAGTCTCTTCTGGGTCATGCCCACGTAAATTAGGAAATTTTAAATCTACAATGAAAAACCTCGGCCTAAATTAAATTAACATTAGAATACTAACCAACAAACAATAATTAGATCATAGCTCTTTATTTAATTATTTAATTTTGGAATGTTTTGCCCTGTGATCCAGAGGGGGGTGCTGCCATATTGTATCATTTTCATCTTTGCTAGTTAGACATGCAGTTTTAACCCGATGGAAAGGTGCTGTCCCACCCACTCATGCTCAATGGTTGGAGGACCTCATGTCTTGTCTTGGTCTAGAAAAAATCGGCTATTCACTTTTTATCTCTGATTTGAATTTTGACAAAATATGGGGCCCCTTTATGACTTTATTCCACAACTCAAAAACCCTCTGAATTCTTCTGCAAACTCTAACTTAACACCCAGCTCATTATTTATTGTATCATGCGGTGCTTTAAAGGCAGTAAATCAATGGTCCTCGTTTTTATGTGTTTGTTGGGAGTTTGATGTTTGATTTCTGTATTGAAAAATTTTGTCTCTTGTTGAGCATGTACTGTATCTTTTCTTTCACGCCAGAAAATCAATAAAAATATTGGATTCATTCATTTATTTATTAATTTTCTGGACCCACTTTATTGTTACTAGGGTCACGGGGGTCACTGGAGCCTATCCCAGCTACTTATGGGCAAAGGCAGGGTACACCCTGGACGTGTCGCCAGTTCATCACGGGGCTGACATATAGAGACAAACAATCACTCTCACATACACACCTATGGGTAATTTAGATTAACCAATTAACCTATATTAGATTTTTTTTTTAAGTTGTAACCACTTTAATATCATCTTCTATTATGTTATTCATGTACTGTCTCTGTAGCTTTTCCCTTTGTACCAACATGTGCCCAGTATGTCACCAGTACACAGGCTGCTTCTTGCTTGTGAACTCTGTATAATGACTGAAAACAAACCAATCAAATCATGTCAGACACAACACAGGTCGCTGATTGGCTGCCTGCTACACATCTCCATATACAGTGGAAAAGAGGCTTAGATAACAATTTTAATGATTTTACATGTAGTGAGTGACTGCATGAAGCTACTTCCCTGATTATCTACTGCACAAACATCCATCAGGAATCAAGCTATACAATTATTACAATTGTGGACAGGAGACATGAGTGCAAAGTACAAATTTTCAGCGTCTTGATACTCATAGATGATTACAGACAAAATACTGATAATGGCTTCACCTAACAGCAACAGTGCAACTCAGAATAGCACTGCCTTAATTGCTGCATTATATTTAGAGGATTTTCACTGAGATAACAGATGTCAGGGAAGGATTTGTGGGTCAGAAATTGTGTTTTGCCCTCACTATTTTATTTAGACTAGGAGCACAAACCTTCCATGGCTCTGTGCTGTTTCCACAAGATTCAGGTTAGTTCACCTGAATTTAGTCAGTGCTGTTGGTGCTGTGCCGTCCCTCTGTAATAACAAACTTTTAACAATACTCTTTACGCAGTCAGTGCTTACAGGGGGAACATTTTGGAGCCTCTTTTCCCTGTAATTCACTGACAAAGAAAAATAATAGCTTGGAATATGAAATGTCAAGGTGAGCCATTAAATTAAATGGTGCTCCCTTTTAAGCTGAGAGAAGGACTGAGCTGTGCCTGTCAGCAGCAGCAACAGCTTACCCAGCATCCTGTGCTTCATGCGCTCTGATGATTGACAGCAGGTTGTTGGTCTGTAGGAACTCGCACACCGCAGGGTAACTGGGGACAGAGACACAGAGGAAAAAGACTGAGAGCAAGAAAATACATGTGAACATTTGCAATGGAAAAACAGAGACTGGGAGAAATATTTCAGATGGAGTAAAAACATTATACATAAACAAAATGTCTTGTATTATTATGTCAACCACAAAACAGATGGAAGTATTTAAAGTCTGCCAGTGGGAGATGAGTAGGTTTCTTGATTAATGGTGTAATTTCATACAGAGACCAGCAGAGGGTGTCAGTGAGCACATGCAGGCCTGAGCAGTGCTTATGGCTGCCTCAGTGCTGTGGGGGCTGAATATACACTAGTTGGTCGATTGATGCTGTGTCTGCTAAACATAGAAAATCACTGTGTTCGCTTCAGACAACATGTCATAACACCAACTTCCACACACGAGCAACACAGCTACAACCACACCGAACGCTCCATCTGTCTTTCCAACCACAGCACCTCGCCTTTACATTCCTCCATTTTTCCCCCCCTTCTCCATCTTTCATCTTCTAACCCCACCATCACCGCTGCCACCCTCCTCTGTTGCTCTCCCTCTTTCTCTCACTGTATCTTAATATCACTCCATATCTGGCAGGAGTAGCCAGTCGTCATAGCAACAGAACCGTGCAGTCTCCCTGGGGATTGTGGGATATCGTTTCATGCTGAAACGGAACTGTGTATGTGTACTTGTTTGTGAATGTGCTGTGTTTATGTGTCCGGCCTTATATCGAATGTGTGTGAGTGTGTGTAAACTAGCCAAGATTTTCTGTCCCTTGTACAAATCCCAGTGATTGTTATTGGATCTTAGATGTGGTGTAACCATGCAGGAAGCGTCTCTCTCTTTCTTTCGCTCTCTTCTCATCACCAACATCACAACCCAACAGCCTGAAGCATACCTGAAACTTATTAGATTTCTGATTCGTAGATAAAAGCCACATCACAGCCATACCAGGCACTCACAAGGCATCAAAACACGTCAAATAAACACTAAAAACACACGGATACACATTTAGGGTTCTTTCTTTCTTACTTAATTCTCTCTGCATCTGTTAGCTATTACTAAATATGTATTTTTTTTTCTGAACTGTCTTCTAGTGGTCTGTAAAATGTCAACTCTGATGCAATTATATACTTTCTTTTTGTGCGTCCGTATGTACATAGATGTTGTGAGGAGTAATTTTGCCACACTTTTCGTACCTGTAGAAGTAGGAGCAGCCTCTGACTGTGTTGTGACCGAAGTACTCCTGGGTCTTCTCATTGCCAAAGTCTTCCAGGGGGTCGGCCCACAACAGGTCGCACATGGGCCCAAATGCTGGGGGCTCTTTGAACCGGTCCAACTAGGACACAAAACACACACACAATGATGAACACAAGAAAAAAATATAAGCTCATCGAACAAACAAGTGCACAGTCGCCTCAGGCAAAGAACACACAGAAATATAACACATTTTTTTTTACACAGAAAAAAAAACACATATAGTATAAATGGGAAGAGAGGGGAAAGCAAACACATAGCACACACATACACAAACACATACTGTCAGAGCAGAGCATCTCCATGGCAACTCTCACCACACAGGAGGGAGAAGATGTCACACCAGCAGATTCACCATGGAAACACTGCCATTAGACGAGGAAGTGTGTGTTCTCATGTCTCTGTGTTCATGCGTGTGCCTTTGTATTCTCTACCACTGTGAAATCCTGTACAACATGTGTGTGGGTTTCCTATGAAAACTCCAAACATGTAGCATGCACTGGTGCAAAGACATGAACTAAACAAATAACATGTGTTTTCTGAGAGCCACATATAGATTTCTCTGAATATTAATGTAAAAAGATGTGTGATGAATTCAAAGTCAGAAATAACAGCTGATTTGATGAGTGTATTTTCAATGCACATATGCCTTTTATCGTACCTTTTTGATGTCGTCCAGCGTGTGGATCTCTGGTGAAAGCCCCCCATGCACACACAGGAACTGCTGGTTCATCAGGGCTGCCAGGGGCAGGCAATCAAACGCCTCCATGCAGGACTCATACACCTGCTCCGAGTACTTGATCTTACCTGGAGGTGGTTGAAAGGGAGGAGCAAAGAGATATTTCAAGACTTGAGACAAAGAAGCACCTGAGTGTATTTTGACATGCTTTGAAGAACCGAAGTCCTCTCAAACATACAGTCAAACTCAAATGCTCGCATGTGAACGGTATCGCATGCAAAAACCTCCTTGGCTTCAAGGAAAACAAGAGAATAACCGAATGTGAAGCCTTTGCGTGAGAAGATGCATCTGAGGAAGTCATGCATCTTAAAGCTTCAAACAGACTTAAAGGAATCCTCTAAACATCTATGATCTTCACAAAACATTTTATTAATTAAACAGCTTGCATATAACCTTCTTTACCTGCATAAAAAGCAACTTTCCCAGAATAAATGTACAATAGTGACAAATGGCCTATTTTTACAGTACATACAGTATTGTTAGTTTATTAGATGTAACATATGACTCCAGTTCTGTTTTCAGTGAGCTAAATCTGACCCAAATATAAGTATGAAGCAGCGCAGAAGCGACAGTGACACTGTAAGGTGGGGTTTTTTTTCTTTTATGAAAAACTTTTTGGCAGTGATATCAATAAAGACATCCAACACGCAGCATCTTTAAAGTACATTTCACACATGGGCGGTACAATACATCTGACATAAAAATAGTATCACAGAATTAAAATAGCTGAAAGGAGATTGGAGGGGAGAGATAGAGGAAGAAGAAGAAAAAGATAGAAGGGGTGGATTTTGGATGTGAGCGAGCAGGAGGGAGGGGAGAAAAGGACAATGATCATTTCATAAAGAGAGAGGAGAGACTGATAGGAGGAGACAGGAGAAGGAGGAGAGGTTAAGACGTAGAGATGGAGTAGAGGAGATGTGGCTGAAAGAAGGGAGAGTGTGAGGACACGAGGGCGACACGTACACAAATCAAAGCCAGTATTGTCGAGTACCAGTGTATAGTAGCCCTCATTATAGTGTGTTTGTGTGTGTGTTTATGTGTGAGCGTGTGACAGCGAGGAGTGTGTTTGTCAACCTCTCCATCTGCCTTGTGTAGAGAAAGAGCTCATTATTGCTAGTCCACCAGTTGTCAGCTCTTTCTACTCACACACACATACACTGAAACATTTATGAAGACACTCGCACACACATGCAGTCATAGTACATGCACTCGCACACACTTGTGGTACACATACACACACGCAGCAGATGGTAATTGAGGGCGACCACTATTCGCCGTGAGCACCGAGGGAAATTAGCTTCCTCGTCCCCTGGCCAATCAGACACTGAGGAGTAAGTCCCTGAGCCAATCATTAAGGGCCAAATTAATTTGCTGCTAATCAGCCACTCTCGAACAGGAACGTCGAAACTCAACTGACAGAGGAGACAGAGTTACAGAGATACGAAGAGGAGGACGGGAGGGAGGATAAACGGAGATGAAGAAGGAGCAAATACAGGAAATAAAGAGGGAGAGAAGAGGAGGAGGAATGAGAATGGTATCAGGCAAAGGGAAGTGGAGGATTGGTGGAGAGAAGATATTCAACAGAAGCACAACTCCATTAGGCCAATCAATTTATGGATTTGTTCATCAAAGTGGGAAAGTACGTGTTTCATATGTACAATTAGTGTGCTTAGTTTTTAGCTGGAATCTGTGTTTACCTAACAATATTTAGACTGTGTTCAACCAAAACTGTGACAAACCTGAATATCTGCAGTATGCCACACTTGGCAAAATCTTCAGCATACCTCTTAAGGTATTACATTCATCTTCTTTTGTGTAATGGCTTTTAACAGCTAGTACAATTAATGCATTACTCCCACCTGCTCTGCTGGAGCTCAGGCCAAAGGTCACAATTTACACACAATTTCGCACATTAAATATGGATTTACAACTCAGGAAATGCAGGAAAAATGTATGTGTTCTGTGGAGGATACAATATGAAAGTACAAAGAGACATACGCTATGATATATTTTCATAAAAATTATTATTTGCTGCATAGAATTTGAAATTTGGAACACTGAAATAAGCTAATAAGCATGCTAACACTTAGAGTAGGTACAGTAACAACTGACACAGTAAAGTAATATGAACAGTCTAATTTTTATCAAATGATTTTGCTTAGCTTTCTGTGTAAAAATGTAATGTAAACATCTGTAAATGTTTGCCAACATACAATATATACATATATATGCACTATGTAGCTTGTAGCAACACTGCCTTAGAGATGTTAATATTTGCTGCTGTAGAGGAGCAAAAGAGTAATGTGGGATTAAACATAATTATTTTCACAGAAACAGCAACACAGTTACAATGAATATAGGCAACCAAGATTCATTGTTGGATCAGAATGGATTAGGCAAACAAATGTCTCCCAGTACAAACCAGACTCCAACACAAACTTCACAAGAACATGCACTAGTCTTAAATTACATATTGCACCTTTAAGCTATGATTCCTGGTTTCATATTCTATGATGAGAATATGTTTTACCACCTAGGGACATGGTTTTCTCACATTTCATTTTGTTTGTTAAATGAATGTAATGGCATATGAGTTCTTATTGTAAAATATTTTGTATGCAGCCTTAGCCTACATAATTTAAAAATAACACAAACAGAACCAGCAGCATTTGATAAAGCAAAAACCAACAGAAATAATGCAAGTAATGCAAAAGTACTGTATTTACACTAATACAGAATAAAGGGAAATACAAGTTACTCACATTCTTGTTTGAAGGTGAAATATTCTGTCAGATGTCTACATTCATGGTTTCCCCGGAGAAGAAAGAGTGTCTTTGGGTAGAGGATTTTCAGTGACCACAAGTACAACACACACTAAAGTTCACAGAGGGAGACAAAAAATATGCAAGAAGTGGTTAAATTTCAGCAGCACATAGATAATAATTTAATCAAAAGGTTTGTGATAAAAGGGGTGATGCTAACTTCAGAGTCTGGATACAGATGCAACAATGTACAAGATTATATGCTGTTAGTTGAAAAACAAATAAGGCTAGTAACTTATTTTCTGGGTAAAATTCCATTCTAAACATATTTTTGTTACTTTTTTTAGGTTAAAGGCTACTTTAGTCTTTTTAAGCTTAGTCCAACTGTAGGCTATGCTATGCTAAGCTATGCTATCTAAATTAAGCTAACCGAATCTAGCTCCGTATTCAACAGCTTTTGTTGTAAAGGTGCATACACACAATTACCAAAAACTGTAATTTTCCTTTACACCACATACTACTGTCACATAAACTCATCTCCACACTATGCTAGCATTGTGCCAATGCTGGAGATAGGTCTGGCACCATCCCCTGTTATTCTGGAATAGGAGTAAAACTGTGTGGGCTGTTTGGCTAATGTGTATTCCTACAAACTAATCACTTTTGGGTGGTGATAACGCAGGACACAGCAGCAGTTTGATTGCAAAAATGTATCAGGGATCAGTTGCATTGGTGGAACTTTTGCACATGAAAAAATGAAATGTAGTATTAAAATGAGCTTGCAAAAGTAAACACATGAAGAACATTCTGTGAGCCGGACTACTTGCATGCTACAATAAAAGCATTATTTACTTTTGCACATGCTTGCTTGTTGGTAACTGAGACAGTTTTGGTGTCATTTCCCTTTCAGCTCCCCCCATTAAATTAAAACGGGAAACTCAAAGCTCAGCACAGACAATCACACTTGGGCTGTTACGAGAAATTCCTTCTTTGAATGAACCATCCACTGCCCAATTTAATTGAGCTGAGAGCAAATTGATCCTTACCCTGGTCTAATAATAGACATAAACAGCATTTTGACAAGAAATCATCCCACATCAGACCGCACTGACTCAGTCAACAGGGGGTGAAATGAATTGAAAACCGCTGAGTATGTGTCAGAGAATAGAAGCATGATTCATCCAACAGGTTTTCACTTTTTTCACCTTATTAACCCTACAAATGGCTCAGAGGGTGTTCTCTCACCTTTAAACAGTAGCATCCCTGCTCTAAATTAAGTCCCCAGTCTTTGTGCCCTTGAAGTGTGTTAGAAAAGGTGGCCTAAATATGGCTCCCTCCCCTCCAAACTCACTCCATGACACCATATCTCCCTTATGCCACCATGGCATAAAGGGAGGTGCTTTGCTTTTACTATTGTGTGTTGTGCTTTGGGCGTTTCCTCTTACAGATTCCAGTCACACTCCTGATCTGTGGTGCATTTCTGCTAGACAAAGTAATCACCAAAATACCTTATTGCACTCACGTCCATTCAACCAAGAATTAAATGTCCAAACAAGCGTCCTTTTAGTGCACCGTTTCCATTTGGATTCCATACGTTTTTCAGGAAGCATCTTGTCTATACATGCTAATGACGACTGACCTTGAATCATTCCCTATCTGTTATGTCCTATATGAAAGCTACAGGCTGCTAAGGCTAAATAATGAAGCCTGCCTGTCTATGCATTTTAAATGGCATCACCTTTTATACTGACAGGCACACATTGAGGTGCTGGAGGTAATCTTAAGTACACTTTGCGTATTGATAATACTTTGCTGCAATGTTGTAACTGTATATCTCAACAGTGAAACAAACCATGGCCACAGAAAGTGAATAATAGACTTCAGGGCATTTCCAGTGTAATGGACATTGATTTTAGTTGTAAGCTTAGTGCACACAAGACAGTACGGTTAGAGCATTCAAAGTGAGTACACACCTAGTCCAAGCGAGGCAGGTTCAGATTTTTTACATTGCAATGAAATGTGTAAAGTGATGGATAATGGGTCCATCCTGACCTCAATACTGAAGTAGCCCCTGTCCACATAGTCCCCTAGGAAGAGGTAGCGTGTGTTGGCAGGAGAGCCTCCCACTTCAAACAACTTCATCAGGTCGAAGAACTGGCCGTGAATATCTCCACACACTGAAAAGACATAAAGTAATGTTAGGATCACACATGTCTTCAGTTGGCACATGTTATTCTACAAGTCAGTTAACAAATGTGTGACTGCTTCAGTGGCTCCATATGGCATGTCTGTACTTTATGTGCAGAAGTGAGTATATAAGACTATCAGTCATGTGTCTCATGAAGCATGAAGAAGAAATGATGGAAAAACTTGTCAAAAATAGCAATTATTGCTAGATTTTCAAAGTGCTGACCCAAATATCACTGCTATCTGTAGCACCACAATGCTGCTGAATATGTAACATGATAGCCTTCAGGAAAAATAAAGAAAATCTTTACTCTGTTGATTTATATACAGCAGTCGGACTTATGGCATCTCTCCTTTGTTACTTTTTTAACTCCTTGCAAAGTCTGATTCTATACAGACATTTCTCTGGCTGTGTTTCCTGAACTATTTCCACAGATTGGTTCCAGTTCACATTTAGAGGTATTGGATCTAATTCAGATCAGGCTTCATATTTTGAAAGACTTCTGGACGGTGTGCCTGTATGATCTACCAGCATACATCTTCTCATCCGCCTCCCTCACCATCTGTCTGGCCTCTCCTTTCACTTTTGGTGGATGTCATAGCTCTCCTCTGCAGTATTTTTTTTTTTACGATGGCCACTTTGCATCTATCTGGCCATCTACATCTGTCTGTCTCTCCATCTGCTTGCCATTTCAATGTCAACTTTTTGTGTCTACTTGTAAGCGTTCACTTTAATTTGAACTGGGAATTGGGAACGCAAAATGGCTTGAGTGAAACTGAGCTGTACCTGTCTGCCTCTTCAGACCTGTCTCTGTGTGACAAGCTAAAAGGCTGTCAGTTCAGATTGTAGCCATCAACCGGCCTGTCTATTCAGTTAGCTGGTCTTGGTGGAGTCCTATGTCTTTAGAGCGTTTTCAAAGAGAGCCCCTCAAAGTACTAAACTGATCAGAAAATCTCTTTAATATTATGTTTGGCTTCTTTAAGCCATCTCTAAGACTTCACACCATTTTGCTGCATCTCAGTAAACTAAAAGCTGTTTCCAATTGTAGCCAACTCAGACAAATAAATCCTCTCAGGTGGGTGTTTCTGGGTCAGGTTCTGTAGAAGTGGAGAAATGTGGAAACAGGGATCAATATGTTGCTCCTTGGGAATGAGCAGATTTGAGAACCTCTGCACTAAGCTGCTTATGATCGACTGTCTCTCCATCTGCCTGTCTATCTGTCCTCGTCCCCAGGGATCTGTACCTGTGAAAGCCGAACAATGTTCCCACACTGCGTGGGCTCACAACCTACACAGAATTATCTCTGCGTTCCCATTTGCATAAATGCACAGACACAGAGACATGCAGGTACATTAACTGAGCGGTGTCAATAGGTTGAGTGAGTCTGCCTGCCTGCTTGTCTGTCTTCTGTCATCTTCTCAGAAACTTGTTTTCCATTTTGTTTTGCATCGATCTCAATCTCTCCCTCCTACTCTCGACATTCTCCACGGTTCATACCATTTGTCTGGCAAGGGAATACATGCAGATATTACCAAAATCTGCATCCACTATTGTGAGGTAGATAAGTGCCTATTGGTTCTCTCAGTGAAGTGCAACCAAACAACAGTTCATATTAAAACGGTGGCAGATACATATGGCAGATTAATGAATCGATGAATGGAATCTGATTGAATACATTATTACTGATTTTTCTGCTTTTTGCTCTGTAGCTCCATTTTTGACTGTTGCTTCATGCCCTCGGTGTAAATGTGTGATCTCTGTTTCTCTCACACACACAGGTCTTTTGTTACTGGTAGTTTTAAGAGCAGGTTTTACGTCTTATCAAGTTTTGATTGAAAACAATTTTTGAAAGTCTCTACAACACTTTCATCATCATCACTATATCGTACCCGTGACTGGCGCCTCAATATCCAACATAGTGCGCTCCTGGCGCAGGATGGCGGCGCCCTCATCGATGATGCGCAGGGCCACAGCCTCCTCCAGTCGACCCTCCTTGGTGAGGTGAGCTTTGAGCAGGTCTACCCGCGGCCGACCCTCGGCATCAAACACCTCCTTCATGGTCAGCCGATGGGCCAGGGGGAAGGGGACCGCTACAGAGGGAAAGTGGGGGAGACAGAGAGGACAGGGAGAAGATGGTAAAAAGAAAGATGGAGGAGGATGGGATCAATGATGGAGGAATCCAGAGGGATATAATATATTTAGGATTAAGGAGAGGGAGGAGAGGTACGGATGTATGGATGATGTGAAAGGTTTATGTGAAAAGCAAAGAGAGAAATGATTGTGGTTATGGAGGGAATGAGAGAAGGTGGTGCAGAAGAAAAGAGAAGAACATTTATGATAATCCAGAATATGATTAATGGATATTTCCTGTATTCCTCAACAAGTTCACCTACAAACATCAGAAGCCCTCAATCCTCACCATTATCCTGATCACACCTCTGCTGCAGGCTTTAACACTGTGTGTATTTGTGTGTGTACGTGTGCGTTATCAGGGCCTAGGCGGGTTGTATTGAAGCAGGGGCTGCCAGAGTTATCAGGGCTGCCTGCCTCTGTTCTGCAGTAATGTCTCTCTGCCTCTGTTCTGCAGTAATGTCTTTCTTACATAATGAAGGCCCCCAGGGCGCTGCTGGAGAGGGGGGTTGACTGACGACAGGGGTGATACAGCAAGAGCGCACAGCTGCACGTGAGGAGTCACATACACACACATATGAAGACACACTTGACAAAATGCAGACACACACACACATAAAAATGATCTTAACAAACAGGCACAAACTCAGTGGCAAGAAACAAAAGGCAGAGGCACAGGGGCGCATGCGCACATCATGTATGGCACAATGGCGTTAACACGCATGATCGGATATGTGTGTGAACCTACAGTGGTCGACACACACATACAAGCTCATAAAAGGTATTGTTATGCAGGATCCACAGAGCCTATTGGAGCCCCACCAGTGCTAACACAGATAATGGCCTAGATCACACACTAAAAACTAGGCCTGGCTCTCTCTAATACACACACACACACACACACACACACACCCTCTCTGTCACTTTGTCTGTCTCTGTTGTGCACTCTCTCCTCTTGGCCCTTCTGTTTTTTTAGTCAGACCCTCCTCTTCCTCCGTTGCTGCTCTGCTTGTTTCCTTTCGTTGTAACAGGCACCAGTCTCTGGCAGCTTTCACACAGATCACACAGATATCCATCATTACATTTTAATGTAACTCATATTTTGTTTAATTTATCTTTTTACAGTATAAATTGTAAAACACCCAAACTCAACCACAATGCAGAAAATGACACCAGTAATACTTGATACTAAACTCCCATCCAATGTTGGACAAATCATTTACAACTGACTTTAAATAAGACGTAAGACTCAAAATTTCAAATAGGGACGTTTAAGTTCTTCATCTTTATACAGACTGACCTGAAGCCCACCTAAAATGTTTTCAATATCTATGTTAAGTTCCTTAGAAAAAAACACTAAAGAAAACAGCAAAGTTTGGTGTTATGACACCTAACAGCCCCCTACGAACATACACGCTACCGCACCCCAAGACACACACCTGAAGACTGAATACAAGACACGAAAAGCTCCCTGAGACATTCCAGGACACCATGAGCTGCCAAGCACAGGAGTCTGTTTTCCACTCGTTCGGAGCAGAGGTCTAACATGTTAAAACCAGTTTTGCACTTCAGGTTAGGACTGATTAATATTTTAAAAGGTTTGTGCACTCTGGGCTGTCAGAGAACATTAGCCAGGAGAAGGATTACTCATGCATGCTGACATTTCTCCAACTTCATATTTATTTATTAAAATATATAAACAGGGATCAGTCTGTAAACATTTTTCATTTGCTGCACTGTATCATTGTGCTCTATTCTGTTCTATATTACCACACCCACCACATTGTATGATACTGTGCCGTGCTACAAACTATAGCGATGCTGGAATAAGTCACAATGGGTTGCACACGTGTGGAGAAAATCCTACAGCACTCCTTTGAAACTTGAACATATATACATGAACTCAGCACCTGTACTGTATGTATATTTCTGGTCTTAGGCTTGTGCTGTGCGCATGTGAAAGAGACTGGAAGAGAGAGAGAGAGAAAGAAGGGAAGAGGCAAGAGAGGGAAGGAGTGTGAAACTCGTAAATTGTGAGAGCAGTGTGAAAGTAGGGCAGGTATGAGAGAGTGGAGAGCAGCAGAGACACAGAGCTTGGGGAAAGGAACTATACTTGGGAAAACTATACTTGGCAGTTGGGGAATAGAGAGAGGAGAGGTTCAGTACCGGTACAGTCTAAGCAGACAGGACTTTCGGACCTGGAAAGTGACCATTTGATGAGGAACAACACTGAACTTCACAAGTTAGAAGTGAATTTGTATTGTAAAGACTTCTCTTCCTCCAAAAAATCATGAACTAGAGCTTTTGAGTCTATCTGATATTAATGAATAGGAAATGCATTTACATTTTATACAGCGGAAACATCTATAACTGTAAATTATACCTATTTATGATAACAGGTCATCAACTGACAGCAAAACTGATACGGTGATGTGTCATATAACATTACAAGGCTGCTGTTTATCATTTGGAGATGACACATAGCACAAGCTCCAAACAAATTTTGTTCTTCACCCACTGATGCTTCAATAAACTGAAAGATTTCAAGTGGTCTGGGGTGACTAACCCATGTGCGAGACCAGAGATCTAGCACAAGTCTCTCACAAGCAGAGTTTATGAGAAATGACGCAAGCTGTGTGGCACAAATGCAACCGCATGATTTTAGTGTTTTTCTTTGCAACAGTTGGTGGCCAAGCTACATGATCGACCAAACTGCATCACTTTTGAACACAATAGGTTGAAAAGGTAGTGTTTGGTCCCTGTCGCAATCCTTTCAGGTACAGTAACCTGAGGATACACTGTTATGTGGGACATTCGTGGTGCAGCAGCAGTCAGGTCCATCCTTGGTCTGCTTCAACCATCAGCATATCTCTAATAATTACAAACTTCTCTTATATTCTGATCTATGTGGAGCATCTCTTTATACACAAGGCTAATTATCTTCAGGCATGAGAACCAAAATGTGCCCTTGACTTTAGACAGATGAATCTGAAGACAAGTGTATGTCATTGGTTTTCTCATCTGCTGTAGTCCACATACTGAAAATGGGTTAACCATTTAGCTTTAGACAACCTCCTATAATTCACACAAACAAAAATCCATAACAGATTGACACCTGGTCTTGGTAACTTGATGTACACACTCTGATCACTTCCTGTTTTACCAAAAAGCTGAACTTTTATCAGACCTTATTCATTTTGACTGTTTGGTTAGATGCTTTGGCATTATTGCATAGTTTGTGTTGTAGTTTGAGGAAACATCTCAACTTTGTTAGCCTCTAAAATGTGCAAACAATAATCTTTATAAAGAAGGACTAAATATTATGGCAATTAGTGAAGTGCACCGTTAAAGCATTTCATCATCTAATTCTAACAGATACTTTGGTCACACTCAAATAAAATCCAATATACCTTGTCTTAAAAAGGACTTGTTCACTTGTACTTGTAAAACCTGTGACTAAAGCAGGTAAGGTTGTCTGTTACAACCTATCATACACGACAAAAAATCCTATTGATGCTTGATGTTTGTTGATGCGATGATAAAAAATAAATACAGCTGTTACACATGTGCCAGTTGTGTAAGATGGCCTCAGTCTGACATACAGTAAGCTCAGACTGTAAATGTCACACTTCTTGAGTTAAGTGACGGTGGATAGTATTTCTTTCAACTGCTGCTTCAAGGCATTTTAACACTTGGTGACGCCGCCAAGTGTTTCAACCTTGGGAGGTGCAGCTTTGCTTTCTGACAGCACAGCGTAAGCTAAAGCTGTCCTGTGAGCACCAATAACAAATACAGTGAACTGATGTGAAGGGGAGACAAATGGAGTGGAAAATATGAATTCATCCAGAAACAGTTCCTTTTTCGTAACAAAAAACCACACTCACCCATGGTGGTGAGCTGGACAAACTTGTGTACGGTGGGCAAAAAGGTGAAAGCATTTTTAGCTACTTGCTAATGTACTTTATACTGTTTTTGTCTTCTGGCACACTTTCCAGAGCTGAATTCCCCGGTGTGGAATTTATTAGGCGCCAAAGCTGCCAGCTCAGCCAAAATCTCAACATCAGAGCAGTGAGCGGAGTGCCTGAGAGAAAATCTATGACATAGCTTTCAACCAAATCTCCTAAATTTGTTTGGGCTGGCCTAATAGCCTAACTGGAGCAGAATCTGATCAGAATCATCTTGTTATTGTGCACATCCTCCCTAATGGCTAAAGTTAATTATGGGGATATTTCATCAGTTTAAATAACAGTGGGACACCCTTCACATTCACAGGGGCCAGAGCAGGACGGAGGAAGTGACAGCAAGAGAAAGCACACTGACTGGAGAAAGGACTGTAGAAGACACCAGTGATCCATCTGTTCCCAATTTGTGTCTGTTCTCCAAACTGGCTGTTGGATAATTAAAACAGAGGTAATGCTCAATACACCTAAAATACTTACAGAGGCATGAAGTAGACGGTGTTAGATGCAGATTCTCTAATTGTGCAACACTGATGCTGTCTACACTGTGTTTCATTAAGTAACATCAACCAGAACTGATGGAATGCCTGTATGTGAGTGTGCTTGTCTGTTAAATATGTTGCCCTTTACAACACCTCATCTAAAGCGATCAGACACACATCTCATGAGAATAGTGCATCCTACTGCCTGTCCCTGCATGAATAAGTGAAGGAAGGAGAAGCTGAGGGATGAAAGAATAGGAGCAATGAAGGAGAGGAGAGGAGAGGAGAGGAGAGGAGAGGAGAGGAGAGGAGAGGAGAGGAGAGGAGAGGAGAGGAGAGGAGAGGAGAGGAGAGGAGAGGAGAGGACAGGACAGGAGAGGAGAGGAGAGGAGAGGAGAGGAGAGGAGAGGAGAGGAGAGGAGAGGAGAGGAGGAGCAAAACCTGGGATGTATAAGATAGGAGAGATGCGACTGTTCACACGCACAATTTGCGAGCATGTGTGTCTGTGTTTATCTACATCTTTGACCCAGATCAGCTAACACAGATCCATGGGTCTTTGAAGGTGGTGGTGGTGGGGGGACAACTAAAGATGTGTTTGAAGTCGTTCAATTAATGCACACTACACACATGAAGGACCATCTGTGTATACAGACACGCACACACACACACACACACACACACACACACACACACACACACACACACGAACAGAAACAACGGCCCATCCCCTAACAGCCTGTCCTCATTAGACAATCCCTCTCTCTCTCTCTCTTTTCGCTCTCTCTCTCTCTCTCTCTCTCTCTCTCCCTCTCTCTCTCTCTCTCCGGAGTACCTTCTCTATAAATAGTCTTTGCCCTGCCACCCTCCCCACAGGGCACAGAAAGACCTGTCAAGGTGGGACCCTTGGCTCACAAGGGTAACACCAAAACAAAACACACACCCCAGTCACACAGAAAGTGTGCAGCTAGCTCACACAGGGCTCTGAGGGAATGGGACAGCATGTTACACTAAAAGGAAATATGCCCAGTGTGCCTCAAGCCTTGCCAGAGGTAATGTGTGTGTATGTGTGTGGGAGCGTTTGTGCATGCATGAATGCATACATGCATGTGTGCATATTGGATATGGGTCCACTCAGCTTTGGTTAAGACCCTTCACACATTTGGTAAGTTGGAAATGTCTGAGCTTACATAATATAGTGATTTAATTACTTGAAACTGTATCTTTAATCAGAACTACTTTCTCTGATAGCATATGAGGACAAGGGTTTTTTTTCTCTTTAAAATCTGGCCTATAAGACAGTGTAGTGCTACACAAGTTGTAGTTTGTGCATGGAAATTGGATAACACATATTTTAAATGGTTTTGCACATTATCATCTTGTCCAGTATATTATAATATTTGCAGGTAAATAGCCTCTGCATACAGTAAACCTATTGTATGCACATGCTGATGATATACTACTACTACATAATACAAAAGCATTGTAAAAGTGACAAGGGAACCAGGTGACACTTTTAAAAACAATTTACTATTACATGAAATATATCAAATACAACTGAGTAACTGCAATGTTTTTTTCCTCTCTTACCTCCATCCTATTCCTACTATTTTTAAATAACACACTGCTAATACAGCCATCTGTATCTTAAACACAACCTGGCACATTTACATGGTGAACACTCTCGGCACAGTCTTTTAAAAATAATATAAATCAGCTTTCTGTGAATCAACTTTTCATGGCCTGTTGTGAGTGCTGTGTTTGACGATGTCAGTAGATTACAGGTGCATTCGCTAACATTAACATGAGTCAAATAAGCCTTGACAGTGAATCAGCAAACACAATACTAGTGCCACAGATGTGACCAACACATGGCATGCATGTCATTAATGTTTCTAATTACACCTGGATGACTGTAGTCTAGAAGGTCTACAAAGATGAGAGATAAAGTTACAGCTGGATACAGATGACAAATGTTAAAAATCTGAAATGATCATTAACATTGTGAACTGATTCATCATTCATACACTACTGTTTTGATCCTATTTAGTGGATAGGACTATTTCGCCTCCTTTTTCAACCCTCACTGCATTTGGAACATGGACAGTAAGTTACACATTACCAACCTACATGTATGCACTGGCTGATGAATCCAGTTGGACTGAATGGGAGGATCATTAGAGATACTAATGTCAGAATTTTGCCATGCAATATCCCTTGCACGCTGTTGAGTCATGAGTACTGGTTTGTCCTTTGTCAGCAATGAATACTGCTGCAAGGAGAATCATAGTATGAAGTCTGTCACATATGAAACTAATGATGAAGTAGGATCCATACGACGACTGATTCATGAAAAATAACTGTAAAACTGAAGAATACTACTGCTTTTCTCATGTTGGATTCGGTAGCATGTGTCTGTCCCTTGTCTGTTTTAAAATTTTCTATTTTGCATCCATGTTTGTTTTCGTAACCTTGTGATATGTGCTCCCCAAAAATAGATTTCAGTCTCAGGGGACCAACTGGTTAAATGAATTCAATGGGGGAAAAAAAAGTGAAATATAGCTGGTGTTTGATGTAAGGTAGCAGCAGAACTCTTTGCAAACACAATCTAACTACAGATGACTTAAAATTGCAGTTAATGAGTATTATTAGTTTTTACTGTATTGGACAACTTTAAAGTGACTAAACTTTTAGGAAGGAGTCACATTCTCATTTTTTGGCTCTCAAGTCTTGTTGTTTTTCATGCACACACACACACACACACACAGATGGGTTTGAATAAGTGAATAAAAAACTATGTGAGAAGTCCTTTGGTTAAGTCAGAGGATGCTGTCCTGCTACTCAACAGTGTGAAGCATTACTCTCTCTCTCTCTCTCTCTCTCTCTCTCTCTCTCTCTCTCTCTCTCTCTCTCTCTCTCATCTCTCTCTTCAGCTACTTCACCTCCTCCGTGGCCTTGTCACACTCCCTCCTTTCCTCTCTCTCTCTCTCTCCCTCACCTCACCCCCACACTCTCTGTCCGTTCCTCTTGATACGTTTCGTCCTTTGGCTCCATCTCTTTTGCTCTTGCTGAACGTCACTGAAATCCATAACGTCGCCGGGAACTACTGAGCTCTGTCTATCTGCTGGAAGTGACTCTGACTGATGCTCCCGTCCCTCCCTTGACCCGTACGCACTAAATCATTCTCACCTGACTGATGAATTGCTGTGTTGTTTTGCTGCATGTTTGTAAGAGAAGGTGCATTTATATGTGTGTGTGTGTGTGTGTGTGTGTGTGTGTGTGTGTGTGTGTGTGTGTGTGTGTGTGTGTGTGTGTGTGTGTTTTCAGTGTGGGTGTGCGTGGGTGTGATGGATGATGTGCATGAGGATATAGGGCACTTAGTTTGTTCCTGTGTTGAGGCAGCTGAGCTCTGGTGGCCTAGCTGCATTACAACACACATGCAGACAGAAATGAAATTAAAAAAAAACACACACACACAAATATACATGAAGGAATGCCACAAGTTTGGAGAATAATCAAACAAGTGATAAACTAATGGACGAATCAGACAGGGTCGTTTTTATGCTTTTATGCTCCAGAATTTCTCACATTACCCCTTACGCAGCTGCATTCATGTCACGCACATATACAGTAAACATATGCTCTTGCAGGCCCGAAGTCCTCGTGCAAAAACTGCAAGAGCCCCCGACGCCTCCAGCCCACCCCACCCCCTTTAAGGCACGACGCACGCACGGAATACCGGGGCATGCCCGAGCGACGCATCCAACTGTCAGCTCGGCTTCTTCCGGCAGAGAGACCTTGTGAGTTTATTAAGGGGAGCCAGTGGGAGAGACAGCCATCCAGCCGTCCAGCCGTCCAGCCCGGGCATCGTTGCATGTGACAGGGTGCGTGCGTGGAGCGCGACGCTTGCCATGCCAGCCCTGTTGTGACCCGATAAGCACGACAATCTGTGCAAGCTCCGCAGATCATAACCCGAACGGAGCCCCTCTCCTCTCCTCTCCCCTCTCCTTTCCTCTCCTCCCCTCTCCTCTTCTATAGCCGCCCACGCGTAAAAGCAGAAACAGACACTCTCATAAACACATTAAATATTCCATAATCCAATGATGCAATAACACTATTAGGGCGGTATGCAGCATCACAGCCGGGCAATAGGCTGTGATACGCAACCCAGCATCCCTAAACTCCATTTTGTCTCTCATTTGACACTCAAGAGGGGGGTGGGGTGGTGGTGGTAGTGGTGGTGGGGAAGCCAGGGAGACCTTTACGGAGACGTGGAGGAACAATACGCACGGAAGACGCACCATCACCCACTGACATTCAGGCCTTATTGGGAAAACATCGACTTCTAAGCGACGCTGAGACTCGTCTTGTGCTGTGGTGATTTTCAAACATCACATCGGCAAAACATCAGCTGATTTAATCGCTCAGGCCCACAGAATTTGCACGTAACTCGAGGGTATCAAGGTGCGCACTCGGCCTGGCAAAGTTGTCAACCTGTCTACCATTAACACCAATCGATTTCCTGACTTTGACACTGCCTAGGTATCAAACTAGATCGCAAATGTAGGCCACCAAATGAAGTATTCGGCGCATAGAAGACTGAAGCACCGTGGCGTACAGCAGGAGATACAGTATGGCTATGAGCACTGAGGCAGCTATAAAATCCTTGAGTCTCCGAATGACTAGTCCCCCATAGCATCTTATCCTCCCTCTCTCCCCCTCACTCTCCTTTACATCGTTGCTTACATGCAACATCATCCCGTGACACCATCCACATCCACAGCCAGACCCAAACCCCAAAGAGATCGCAGGTTATGCGTAATATTTATTTACCTTTATGTCTGCCTTTCGCTGTCATCCTCACACTGCTTGATGTTTCATTGGAACAAGATGCTCATCTCCCTCTCTCTCCCTCCCTGCTTTTTCCTCTCTCTATCACTCTCTCGGTGTCTCTGTAGGGTATTATTCAGTAACACGAAACCACCACTAGGAGTGAAGCGCGTAAATGGAGCTCATGCAGCACAGGGTGTCGCACAATAGCTTTGGCTATACATAGAGGAAGAGACATCCCCCCGTTAGAAAATGGGGTAATGCCTCGGTGAGGGGGTGAATTCTAATAGAATAACGAGGGAAGACCCTGATTATGGCGTATCGTGCTGGATACCCCCCACCCCTACCTCCACCCCTTCCCCCCACCCACCTCCATCACCACCTCCCTCCCCTAAAAAGGTTCAGAGTTACATGCATGGTGACTCGCCAGCCAAATAGGCTTCTTTTATTATAAGGCGCTATGATAAGAAAAGGGATGGACTGAAAACAGAAAACGTGCGAATATGAGACACTGGTGCAACAACAGGGATGCAAACAGAAAAAAACGACGAGTTACAGCAGAATTATTGGCACAGAGGTAGCTCTCACTGGCCGTGCAGGATTTGGCATGCCTACATTTGATCACCCGGTCGGCGGGACTTGCGGTGCTGTCGGACATCCTGGAGTCGGGACGGGAACAGAGCCGAGGGGGGGTGGGGGGGCTCTCTCTTCTGTCAAGGGCCGAGATTGTGGTGTCGGATCCTCCGGCAGGCGTCGAGAATATGCGCGGTTGCTGGGTGCTTTTCTTGCTGCAGTAGTGGCATCACTCGGTGGAGTCTCCGTGCTCTCTCGGACGGGGGAAGCCTGCTGCTGCGCCTGCGGTGACTTTGGGGGAGGATAGGCGGGTACCTAGCTGCTGTTGTGGCATGCTTGGATCCCGAATTTGTTTTTTGAGGAGGAGGGGGGGCGGGGGCGTTGGGGAGGGGGTGCTGGTGTAGCGGCGCCGGTGGTTCAGTGGAGGATGAGGATGAGGAGGGGGTGGGGGGGGAGACTCTGGAGGTTAGAGGGCGAAGAGACGCCTTGGAGAGAGAAGAGACGCGCGCGGGCTCTACCTCTCCAGGACGCCTCTGTGAGCGGTGCCGTGCAGCTGGCAACACCCCGGAATGGCGAAAGAAGGAACTCCCACGCAGATTCACGCACACGCGGGGAACGCACACACAAGTACAAGACACGTACACACACACAGACTCATACCGCCATCCTGTGGAGGCATTGATTACAGGGCTTTCCCTTTAACAACACAACTCTGCTGAATGTGTGTGTGTGCGTGCGTGGGAGTGTGCACGTGTGCGTGTAACTGTACAGTAAGCAATTTGACAGGGAATCACGTGGGTCTGTGGACTACTATTTGCTTTAAAGACACCGGAAAAGGCCAAGGGCTAAAGGTGCAGGGTCTGATTAAATGTCTTTATATGAAAATCATACGCAAATCATAAAAATAAATTAGAAACATGTTAACAGGCATTAATGTCCCATGTAATGACCACATACAAATAGTCCATTTATTGGCTTATTTTGGGACTGCTTATCTTTATATACACTAAAGGGGCAAAAATGTAAAATGTGGCCTGTGGGCACCATGGGAGAGGTCATAGTGCCTCCAGGGCTGTGTCCTCTAAATGCCATACATTAATTTTATAACACAGACATAGTTGGGATCAGTTCTACAACTGTGAGAACCTCCTTTATTTTATATTCCATTGCGGGAAAATAACTATGTACACCACATGCACTGAAACTAAACCATAAGCATCTATTTCAATCCCACGTGATGATACTTATGCACTGTATTTAGTCAGACACACTATTTTAAATCATTTAACTAGAGGAATATGCATTTAAGTCTCCAAAGAATAGAAACATTTAGGCAGGTTAAATTGTTAAACCTGGGCTAGTTTTTAGATAGCATATGCTTATATAGTAAAATGCAAATCTTCCTTTCTCTTGTCATATTAAAATGTTCCAGGCTTAGAGCAGTGTTCCTCCCCTGGAGAAAAATTAGGTGGAGACAGAGGAACAGAACATATCATATAAAATGTGTCTATAATACAACTTAAGACAAGGCTATAAATTTCTTAAACAATATGATCAGGTGAAATAAATGTCCTTAATAGAATTTCTGTAATCTGAAAGGATCATCCAAAATTTTATTAGCGCAGATAACATCAAATCAGTTGTTTTTTTTTTTAAATTTAAATTAATGCTAACAGATAATGTCAACATCTTCTCTAATGAAGTGTGATTTGTGTCATTTAATGAATAATGTATTTACAAAAAAACACATACTAGTGGTGTAATTGTAACATTTGTGACTGATTTTTTTTTGTATCTGGTAAAATAGCCCTCAAAATAATAATAATAATAATAATAATAATAATAATAATAATAATAACATGAGAATAACACGATACATAATTATGTCTGCATAATTTCTGTTTTAATACATTTTTCTTTTTAAAAATGCACTGACAAAGTTGTGCCCAGTATGGTGCCCACATGTTAGATATGTCTGCATTCAGCTTTTATTTACTTACTTTATTAGATAAGCAACGACTGATGGAGAATGATTGCCTTAATCTCCTTAAGTCATTAATCAGTCTGTAACTACAGTGTCTTCAAATTCACTCAAATTTGTCAGTGGGTTTTAATTCCTTTTAGTTCTGTGTGAGCAGATCTATTTTACTCTAAATGTGGAATATTTGAAGTGTTTTGCACACACTTCAGATCAAAGTTTTATTTGGACAGTGGGGGGTGTGCAGACCACAGTTGGTTTCAGACAGTATGAGAGTTCATACAGTAAATATTTTTATAAGAGGTTAATCTGACGTTGCACAGGGAGATATTGGTGGTCAGCAGTAGACCCACCATGTTCAGGGCAACCATACAGATTTTATTTATTTATTTGGTCTTTCAGCCACTTCTAAATGCATATATTGTAAATATTTATATAAATACGAATTTCTTATTTTTTTCTTTATATTTCATTTCTCACTCGTTTGTGGTTTTTCTGCCTGTCTGTTTCTCTGCACTTGCTTGTTGTATGTTGTTGCTATTAATTGTGAAATTTCTCCACAGTGGGATAAATACTCTTATCTTATCTTATCTTATCTTATCTTATCTTATCTTATCTTATCTTATCTTATCTTATCAATAAGAACACTGTGTATTCTAAAATATACTTTTTGTGTTTGCTATTTACAGAGGGTAAAGAGATATTTTTATACATTTTTTTCCATTGTGATGCAGGTGGAAATCGTATTAATCTACGTTGGGGAAACCTAAAGTAATCTCCAGTAAAGTTCCTCTGTGATGCAGATGAAGATGTGTAACCACAACTATTTCAACTGTTATGAAATATAAATTTATCAGTGTCTGTGATAGTAAACCATTTTAGCACAGATTCCATCCGATGAGTTCAAATCATGCAAAATACCTGCGGGGAGGACATTTTGGCTCCGTCCACACCATGTGGAACACAGCGCCTCCGCCGTGGACCTGGAGCCAAAATGATGCCAGTTGCAGTATTACGTCGGCGGCGTGCGCTGCCAGTCCTGTGCGTGCGTGTGTCGGCCATGGATGTATACATCCATAGTGTCGGCAGAGGGCTTTCCACTGGCAGCAAACAGCTCACAATGACACTTCCGCTTTACACTGAGGAGCTTTACAATAAAAGACCGAGCTTTCCTTTGTAGATCAATTTAAAGAACAGGAAAGAACCTTCACCGTCACACACAGACAAATGGTTTTATAAAAATTCATAAAGAGATCATTTAAATAGGTCAAATGAATTATTACTAAGTTGGGTTAATGGGTAAAAGCATTGTAAATTATATTATTAATGATTATTAAAAAAAATATATATATATATGTGTATATATATATATATATATATATATATATATATATATATATATATATATAATTTTAAAGTATTTTTGAGCAAAAATTCTCTGACCTGTTTTTTGTGAGGTTTGTCATTCGGTGCAAATTATTTCATTACTGATGTGGTGGGAATGCTGGATGGATGATGAATTTCATGCTAAAAGAACTGTTGAGACAAAGTTCAGCTGAGGTTACAGCTCAGGTTGTACTGTTGCAGGAAACACTTACAATTTTGTTGTGCCTTACCACATTCTATTCTATTCTATTCTATTCTATTCTGGTCTAGTTTTTCTAAATGAATACAATACAATCTTTTAAATATACTATGAATGTTATTCAATTATAACTACCCCATACCACAAACTTTGGTTTAGATAAGGTGCAGAGTGACAAGGGGCATTTTACCCTCTACCCAGTTTTACAAAAGAAATAATTAAAAAAAGAGTATTAAGACAATCATCCATCCGTCCATCCAACCATCTCTCTCTCTCTCTCTCTCTCTCTCTACATATATATATATATATATATATATATATATATATATATATATATATATATATATATATATATATATATATATATACACACACACACACACATACACACACACCGCATATATATACATACACACACACATTATATACATACATGCATACTGTATATATCATCAAATACAGTCCAAATGTTTTTATAAAGAAATCATGAAATTGTGAGCTCTTCTCTGAATCAAAGTGCAACTTTTCAATAACCAAGAGTCCATAATCATAAGATATTTCACTTTTCGTATAAGTGTACAGATATGGGATTTTCAGGTGTATGTTGTGAGGTTTACGTTGGTGTGAGTTGTCACGCGTGGGCACTGTTTTATTGTGAAGGGCTGACATGGGAAGTGTTGTGCTCGTTGCTGCTAGCGGAGCGCAGGCCGCAGTGATTTGGTAGCCGCTGCAGTAGGAGGAAGGACCGCGGTTCTACCCTTCTATCTTTCAGTTTCGCCTCGAAAATCTCTCGGCTGTTCCTCTTGGTAGCGATCAGTTATTTGAGTATACCGTAACGGCGTTCTATGATACATAAGTTATAGTATTACCACCGGACACTGATATCAATCGCCATTTTAATCGCACGTTTTCCCTGACAGAAGCGCTAGCACAACAATGGCTCTGAAAAGAATTCACAAGGTAAGGAAGTGAACGACGAGGCCGAGGATTTCGCAGTTTGATGGGGGATTTAGTCCCAGTGTTGCCTTCCTGCTGTTTGTTTGGGATGTTTACTCTAGTGATATTATAAAATATGTCTAAATACTACGGATTAGGCTTCAACTTCCAGCTAACGGTTTCTGAATAGAGAGTGACGACAGTGTGAGGAGCAATGCGCCGCTATTCTATGTTCACTAGTGCAATTACAAACGGGCCGTCTCAGCCTTTAACTTCCAACCGACCGATTGGTTAGCCTTCTTAGTCATGTCATACAGAGATTCCATCAGAAATATAGCACACTTTGTATTTGGGACTAGCTACAGTGGTTATAATTTAATATTAGTGGAAAGTTAGCCCTCGGCGGCTAACGTCTGCCCCGGTAGTAAGCTAACTCGGTTTAGCTAACTAAAGATTTCCTCTGATTAAGCTAGCGAATTACATCTAAATACTGACGGTAGTTACAATACATGGATGTTTTTTGCTGTCTCGTATTTGTTTAATAGCGATTCAATAAGGCGGTGACGGTACGTAATGTTATTTATTTTAGTTAACTACCTAAGGTTGTTAATTTGACAGATAAGTTACAGTACCCGGCTAGCGTTTGGGCTAGCATTAGCTTAAGGTTGGTAGAAGGTGTTTCTTAGTTGTCGGATTTATTTTATGGTTTAACGCATTTCTGTGTGTACTTGTAGCAAGCTTTTTGTATTTGTATAGTTATAAGTTACAGTTTTAGTTTGGGTGTAAGGGCGGATGTAAGCTAAGACAACGTTAACGCTAGGTGATATAATTCCCTGTTTGTATTTTTATTTTCTTCATTATGCATAGTATATGGCTTTTTTTAATTCGTTATGATGCAGTGAGCGTCAATGATATGTATTGTTTCTAATAATACGGTTTGTATTCGAGAAACGGTCAAAAATGTGGAAAGACTAGTGACAATGTTAGCATTGTACCGCTGTGGTTGAAAACGGGCCCCACGCGTTGTTCGCCTTTGATGTCATGTTGGCTGTCAGAGCAGCACATCGTTACACACCGTTTTGGTTGATCGACTTTGCTACATTTCGTCCTGTGTTATTCTTTTAAACGGAGTCTTTCACGACACGAAGCCCATGCAATGATGTGGTTGTGGCTATATAATGCTCCCCTGTCCTTATTTTCCGTGCTGTTGTCTAACCTGAGGAGCTAGTTACGCTAAGCTAACGTTTGCAGCATAACGGTGCAGTGCACTGGGCTACACAGCTAACTTACACCCGCTTTACCAACCTGTCTCCATTACCGCAAAGTGCCTGCTGTCAGATCTCTGTGATCTCAGTTTGGCTGTTTCATTTTCTACCAGTCACACATAACAAATACTGTTACATAAGGATATATCTCTAATAATCAAAGCATACCGTGTTACAGTAGTGTAATGTCAAGAGGAAATACCTCTGGAGTCATTACAACTTATGTGAGATTTTGTGGCGACTGCAGTGGTACCTGCCTCGGATTTGTTTACAAACAATTAAGATTTAATCAAACCTACAGAAAGCTCGAACTACTACTTGAGCTTATTAAAAAGAAAACAGTCATTCAAAGCACATTTTTAAAGGGATGTCCGTCTTTAGTATAACCTCCTTAAAAGCACTTTATTTTTGTTGAACAATTAAGAAAGACCATTGTCCCAAGTACTGCTAATCACCTCTCTTGTTCATTTCTCTCAGGAGTTAAATGACTTGGCACGGGACCCACCAGCCCAGTGTTCTGCAGGACCAGTAGGAGATGACAGTAAGTTTACCATCATCCCATACCCTGGAGCTTCACTCATCGCCTTTTTGGGCACATCATTTCATTAACACTTGTATCCACCGAAATCAAGCCAGTCTTAATTGCCAAGATACTCACACAGGATTATCTTAGATGGGAACTGTCACTAGTTATGCTGTAAGTTTTATCATCCTCTATAAGCAGTAAATTGTAATTAAAATTGCAGCAGGCTGCAATTAAGATATACATGGCAGTTTCCAATCACATGTCCATACAGAGAATAAAATTACACAAATCGGTAAAGGTGTTGAATCTTCTTGTGTGTAGTGTAGAGCATTGAGGAAATGCTGGTGTTTTTTAGTAAGTGCATTCAGGAAATACTTGGAATACGTCTTGTTAAAATACAGGTCAACTATGGAAACATAATCTCACCTTGATCATTACATAGAAGTTGCGCTTTTGGTTTCGGGACAGGTTTATATGGAAGAGTAAATGCTAAGACTCTCTTTAGTTTATTAAGCAGTAGTATTTGAAGAATATCCTGTAGAAACCTAAGTTGGAGAGCTTGTTTTTTTTTTTGTAAAAGAAGTAACAGTCAAGTGCCACATTACTGTTGTTATAATATCTATTATGATTTCCAAATAACCTCCATCTCTTTGTCAAATAATGCAGAAGCTCATAAGTTTTAACAATCAAAATCATCTAAATGTATGAAATAACTACTTAGAATCTAAATTAGTCAGATTTTTTTCCCGATTCTGTTATTAATTACTGAATAGACAGAATACACACTTGTATTGCGGATGCTGAACAAAACATGATTTACCTGTCAACAACAAAAAAACAAATGTTACACATTACATTTCTGGTGTGTGGTGACATACTGTGTTTCTTTACTCTTTGGTTATTACAGTGGTATAATGTAATTTTAAAATGTCTCTGACAGGGACAATGTTTTGTATCTGTGACAAAAGGTCAAGGCTTTTAGATTCAATACAGTTATAAGATTATACTGGGCAAACAAACCCAGAGCTGTTTCATATCACCTATTCCTTTTATATCATTTATTCAAATCATTTTTCACTCCATTATATTGTTTGTAGTTCTTGAATTCAGTTATGGATGGAACATGTCATCTCTGGATGTGTGATTGCTAATTTACACTCGTAGCTCAGGTGTGATGATGCACAGCCACCATCAATGAACTGATATTGACAGGTGAATATTACTGTTCACACAGGGTTCTTCTCTGCTTCTGATGGTCCTTTAGTGGTATAAATATGAAGCCCTGTCTTGTGCAGACCCTTCTGTTTAAAAAAGTGCTTGTTCCTGCTATTAACAGAGCAGCGAAGGCAGAACAGATGTTATCACTGCCAAATGTAGACACAACGATTACATGTTCAAATCAAAATATGGCCTAAATCAGAGCAACCCTGTTGTTTGATTATGACTCAGGCGCTTCTGGTTTTAATACACATTAGTCACATTTTAACTTTTCAAAGTAACATAGCATGTATCTACTACTGCTGATGTCAAGGTCTTGCGTTGTGTTAACCCATAAAGACCCAGTGCTGCGTTTGTGGCAGTTCCCAAATGAATTTTTCTCTGTATTTAACCTTTCTCAAGTGATTTATCAGTACTTATTGCAATTTTATGTCATTTATTTTTGCGTTTTTTTGTTTGTTTGTTTGTTTGGTTTGTTTTGTTTTTTCAGTGAAAATTAGGAATTTTCCTACATTTAATTTTCTGATCATGTAGCTGTTCATAAAAGCTCAGAGTAAAGTTGAGGGGTATTATATCAGAAGCAGAGAAAACTGAAGAAAAAACAATTTTTTTCAGTAAAGATATCAATAACTGAACATAAACCAAGTGTGTCTATCCACTGTCATTTATTCAACTCGGTGAATCAATGTTGTAGAAGATGACGGTGTTTCCACGTTCACTACGTAGCCTGTGAACATCCAAATAGGTCATATCTGATGACCATGAAAAGATGATAAACTGCATTTTACACCAGTTAATTACATGTATTGATAGGATTGATGGCTCAACACATGGGTATTAAAAAGTTTAGATCAGTAGATGGTTTTGGCCACTAGTGGCTGTTTGGGTTTTTATGGGTTAAGTATAGTATGATCGCTCCGTCGCTGGTGGTACCATCGCTGAGGCTAATATGTTTTGGAGATTGTGAAACTTGTGTGCACATAAAGCCATAGAGTAATTCCATATCCCCCTTTTTATGCTTGAAAAGAACTCCAAACATTGCATGGGGTGGCGGTATGCATAAGAATGCCGGAGGAAGTAAACAATATCAGCACAATTACACAGTTGAAATACACAATGTCTACAGTCCTCAGTCTCTTCTGCTTCTTCCTGTGTTGTTTTTTACCGTTCATTCAATGCTGTTGATTGTCTAATGACACTCAGTGTTCAGTTGCACAATGCATCACACCTTGTGGTCCACCGTCATCAAACTTAAGCTTCTGTAAAGAACCGCAACTTTTTCTTTTTCTTTCTTTTTGTGTCACATTCTCTCTTTGCTAACTCCATTCATGCCTGAACCACTCAGTGAATGCAACTTTTGTGTAATGTAATCTTTTTAAAGCAAATATAAGAATGAGTTTGTAGCAGGAAAAGTTGATAGTGGATTAATCACCTGATATCACCCTTAATCAGATTTATGTCAATTTAATTAATACTCAATAAAATAAATGAATAAATGTGATTACTCATGTCAAAATCAAAGTAAATAATGTTTAACTGAATAGTCCACGAGCATCAACAAACCAAAAACAAATGTCATCAAAGCATACAAACACAGGTAACTGTTACATGGTACACCTTTAAGGGTTTATTTTGCTATTTAACTACTGTTATAATTGTGACTCAATTGTACACTAGTTTACTAAAGTTAAACAAAACAAAAAACCTGCCCAGTAACTTTATGGAATACTGTAGCTGTCAGTAAAAGGTGAACAGATGCTTATCATGACTGAACACCTGGATTCCACCACGAACCAGCACCTGGGATGTTATCGTATGTTTACAGTTTGCGACATACGTTTTAGTGCACATTCACATGTATTATGGTGCTGTACATTCTCTTTAAAACAAAATTCCCTCTAAGATCACACCTCATCATATAAGATATCATGACAAAGATGTATATTTGTGGGTCTTTACCTACACTTCTTTATTTTGATAATACTTTAGCTTTTTAATTATTACATTGGCAATAACTTGGTTGTAGCTTGAGTAGGAAGTAATTGACTTATGTTGCTATTATTATTTAACTACATGTTACCCTTGGGCAGTAAATGTTCTTTAGTTGGAGGGGATATTTGTGAGTAGTTGTTGTCAACAATGTTCTGTTTAATGTTAGAACCAGCATTAGTGTTAGAAATATGTCTTGAACCTTGTGAAACAGAAGTGCATTTCAGTGCTTGTCAGATTGGGAAAAAATTCAAAAATGATGAGTTCAACAAGCACAAAAAAGATAATTTATTACTCATTTGTCTTTCATTACATGTAGTTTAGTTCTGTGTGCACTGTAACAACTGCTCTTGACATATTTTGTTGTCATAACTGTGTGTGTTGCACGTTACACTGACATGTCACCCCAGGTAAAATTTGAGCACTGTTGTTCTGTACATTTTGCTTCCTGGCTTTCAACATCAAATAAACCAATGTTCTCTAAACATCAGTGTAACGGTTGTCATCAGACCCACAAGATGCTTGATGGCAAATATGATTTGGAGCATTAAAACCTACTCAGTGTTTGTATACAATAAGCATTATTTGATGTTATACCCAATTAATATCAGCTTCTTATTCAGTACTTTGTGTGTGTGTGTGTGTTTTTTTTTTTTTTTTTTTTAATCACTTGTCTGCCACACATTAGTAGTGTTTCATAACCAGTTCCTCTGCTCTTTGTTTCAGTGTTTCACTGGCAAGCCACAATAATGGGACCTGTAAGTATTCACCAGCACTATGACTATACTGCTTTACTGCTTTTCTGAACCGAAGCCTAAGTTAAAATGGAACATTTACCCATAGCGTTCTGTCACTTGGTTTTACCCTTGTAGCTGTGCTCTCTTAACAGAGGAGACCACAGAAGGCTTTGATTAGACCTAAGATTTCTTTTCTTCTTTGTTCTTTCAGTAGCAATGTACACAGGCCTTAAGGTTATTACATACCCCACATGAACAGAGAAATTTGTTCGTTTTCTCGAGGTGGCAAGAACGAGGACAAAGTTTGTTTTAGCTAGGACATTTTACACTTCATCAGAAACTCAAGTGCAGAAGTCCTCCGCTTTACCACATTAACCACTTCAAATTTCTGACCAGTCACACAATAGTTCTTGGACACACCATGAGGAAAAAAAGTTCTACCCAGATGATGTATCAAGAAGAAGCTGCAAGAACTGACGTCATTATTTTGTCGCAGCCCTGGGAGAAAACAAATTTCTCTGTTCTTGCGGACTATGTGATAACCTTTATGCTGTAGCTGACTTAAATATTCCTTCAGCATCCATGGAGATTAGCACATGGGAGCCGCATTCATTTTGAACACAGAAAAACTATATCTACTTGCTGTGGTCCAAATATATTTTTTCCCAGCACACGAAAATGTGAGCAAAACCGACTCTATCTGTTAAATCTCTAGATCACTGCTAAATGCATGAAGAAAAAAAAAACTCACTGTACTTAACTGGTAGTCCGAGTCTAAAACCTGCTTAGTTCCTAGCTGCTAGCAAATACTGATGCTCCTTTGGAGCTTATTTGCCAAGGGCACCATAGAGACCAGAATTCTGAAGGATAGCTTTGTACTTAGGTCAGGTTGTTGGGCTGTTGGACCACAGTTGCTTTGAAGTGCATGAAGTGCTTTTTGGTTTGCAGGACAATGGCTATTTTTATGTTAGTCCTGTCATGTCAAACCAAAGGTTCGAAGATGCCTGAATTTGACTGCGTTACAATAAAAACAATAAACACTGACTTATAAATCTGGCATAAGGCAAACAGAATTTCGTGCTGACGTACTAAAGTGAGGAAATGATGGAAAGTGTGACTGGCTGCTATATTACCTGCAATGCATTACAACCTTGTGCTACAACCCTACAAATAGTTTTTTGTCAGCCTACATTGTGTTGTTTTGAGCTGCACAGGTCATTGTTGGACCTGTTATGACTAATAATGTGATGAATGGACTCGTCTCTCTTTGTCTCTGTACATTAGAATGACAGTCCTTACCAGAGCGGGGTTTTCTTCTTGACCATACACTTCCCCACAGACTACCCCTTCAAACCGCCAAAGGTAAGCACAGCATACACTCATGCGTTACAAAGTAACAGCATATATCCTGTTTCTCTCATCGGTCCCCCTCCATCTGCTTTTCTTTTCTCTACTTTCAGGTTGCATTTACCACAAGAATCTACCACCCAAATATCAACAGCAACGGCAGCATTTGTCTTGACATCCTGCGATCACAGTGGTCTCCAGCTCTCACCATCTCCAAAGGTAGACCTTTACAGAGAAACGACACATGCTACTGGATTTATAGACCGTGTGTAATGTGTGAAGGGACAGGAACATCTGTACATATGAAAAGCATCTGAAGGAGCTGTGAACAGTCTGAATGAGTTAGTTTTCACCAAATGCTAATTTGTTGATTTAATATTTATCCTGGCCCTCCAGTCCTCCTGTCCATCTGCTCTCTGCTGTGTGATCCAAACCCGGATGACCCCTTAGTACCCGAGATCGCCCGCATCTACAAGACGGACAGGGAAAAGTAAGTACATGCTTAATATGAATGAGTGAACTGCAAAAACTGCAGGTATGACACCAAGTTGAGTGAAATGAACCATCCACAAGAAATAAACATGAAAATGAATCTTAATAATTAGCAAACCTAGTTTAATAGAAGAGCTCCTGGTGTTTGTTGGACAGACAGTGTTTTGACTGACATCTCCCAGTAAAACATAAGCTACAAATTAATGGTGAGTTGCAACATCCAAAAGTTAGATAACGTTAATTATAGTTTAATAATAAACTAGTAAACTTGTTAGATTCATTGTAGAGGTCAACAATACACATAATGTAACAACTTAAATGATCGGTCTGTGTTCTGGACATCAGGGACATGGAAGACAGAGAGATGGTTAGTGTGACCCCATGGGTGGACAAAGAGCAGGACTTTGTGTGATAATTGGTTTGTTAAAATAATTGTAAAAATGTACTAAAACGACTAAGTGTAACTATTCCCTTTTCAATCCCAGTGTCAGAAACTTTACAAAACTATATTTTAAAATTCTTAAACAAATGTCTTATACTTTTTAAATGTTTACTATTATGTACATAAGATCAGTCAGTAAGCTAAATTATATAGTAAGAAGGTTATGGAATTTGACCTCTGACGGCTTTCATGAATTGAAACTTCTTTTTTCTTAGCATTTTAATCCTGGTTTTGGTTTTAGTCTCCTATGTCTCCAAAAAAATCAATTAGGTAATACTTCTTGATTGCATTAACTGGTCTGATGGCAGGAATTCACTGTCTTACTCAGTAGGGGTGCATCGATATATTGGTTGAAGATCAGCACGGGCAAATGTCAGCATATTTATATTTGAAAGTGCTGTGTGGTGAAAGTGGCTGCTTTACATATAAAAACCAGCAAGTTTAAACTGGAAACAATAAAACACATTTTTGTTAGTTAAACTGTCATGTTAATCCAACGAGCAGAGAAGGAAAACGATAAGAAAAGCTGTCATTGTGGTTTTGCTACACCTGTTAAAAGCAGTGATTCCTGTGGATTTGCTGCAGTGGCTGGAGGAAATCAAAGTAACCTGCTGAATGTTGGTACAGGATGGCAGAGCAGTGTGTGCTCTTGTAGAGCGTCAGCCAGCTGGCCTCTGCTGCCGATGCAGGGACAGCAGCACAACTTAAGTGATATGCGCATTAAAGCAGGAGGCGACAGGTTCGCCACTTGTCTAAATGTAAAAGCAGGTTTTTGGAGAAAATGTCACAGGATTTAAATGTTGTGGTCCAAAACTAATGATTCCCTTCCTTCTCTGTTTGTTTACAGGTACAACAAAATAGCTCGGGAATGGACACAAAAGTATGCAATGTAGTGTTGGGGTAGAATCATGGCCAACCACCTCTACGACATAAGGTTAGGGGAGCTTCAGATGTAAAGAGAAAACAAACAAAAAACCATACAAACAAATGAAAAGTTTAAAACAAGAACTTGTTGGTTTCCATTGGAGTGCTTTCTTTGAGCCACGCCTCCCCTTCACCAGAGTACCTGTAAAACTCCCTCTGCCCCCCCACCCCACCCTTCCCACATTCACTCTCCCCTTCCCCACTCTTTGTTTGACTGAACTGCCCTCCCTCTAGTGTACATATTATGACCTTACAAAACCAACACCCATCTTTCCCTTCTCCTCTTTCATCCTCCCCCCTGTGACCTCTGACCCCTCCTCCTCTCCTGACCTCTGTATTCCGTTACATTTAGTCACCACGCAGGTCGGGCTGTCTCAGTCCCCCTCCACCACAAACTGCCCCATTTTCCTGATCCTCTACTCCAGACTTTAATCACTTTAAGCATTCCTGTAGATCTGTAAAATCTCGAGGGGACCTTTTTGTTTTCTTTATTTTCCTGTTTTTAGGGGTGAGGGGGACAATAAGATGGAGGGATTTTTACACTCTGCTCCTTTTCTTGTTTTGCTGTCCTTATAATTCCCATCTGTAGAGGTGACAATTCAAGAAAGCAGTTTTTCACACGAGACTGAAGGGCACTCTGTATTTTATACAATGAATACTTAAAAGAAATCATTGCAGGCTATGTCAGAAGGAAAAAATGCACATGGCTGATTTAGGTCTTCTGTTGGAATCTATGAAAGGACTTGAATTTATCCCCACACCTCCTGCTCCTCACTCTCCCCACCCAATTTCCCTTTTACCCCACCTTACCCCAGTTGACTCCTTTGTACACACACATAAACACACATGCACGCACAACTATAACCCCATGTCACCCCACCTCTACCAACACCTTTTCTTTATTCACAAAGTGGAGGTTCTGGACCAGGTATTTAAGCAATTTATTTTTCTTAGTTTAACCTGTGTTTTTATCCCCCCCTCCCCATAACTCTTTAGGTTGCTTTTCTTTTTTTTTTTTTGTTTTTTTTTTTCCTTTTTTTTTTGTTTTGTTTTGTTTTTTTTGGCTATTGTTAAATTTAGAGGCTAACATCTTAAATGGCTATGGGACTGGCTTGGGCTCTGGGTGCGAGGAGAACCCACTCTTCTTGCACAAACCTCTGTATATTGAATTACCTGAGAGGCTCGTTGAGCTTTGTGTGTTGATTAAACTGTGTAATAAAACCCCCCGACTCCTGTGTTGACTCATTCTCAGACCTTTTGGAGTAGATAACAAGAGAGAAAGAAGCCAGATCACGTTCATAGCCTTAAGGTGGAAGAATTTTGACAGGAAAAATACAACATCCACACTGTCTTTTTAATTTAAAAAGAACTAATAAAACCAATAAACCTTGCTTTTCCCAATGTAATAGAATGTAATCTTAACATGGTACATGATTTTAAATAAAACATTTGCTAAAGGATAAAATGAACTGAATGAACTCCTCATATCTAATGGTTTGTCTTTGCATCTTCATGAGTTTAGGGCGGTGTGTCGCCCTCTGGTGGAACTTTGAAGAATTATTACACTGGGTATAAACATTTTATTTAAGGGTTTTGGGATTACATATAGAATAAATTAGTAAAGACGCGATTACAGGTTTCTGTCGGTACGTTTGTAGAGTTTACATAGAAGTAGTTATTCCTGTGTTTATTTCTGCGTGCTTACAGAAAATTATTTCTTTGAAAGGCAAATGGCACTCACCAAAGATTACCGATATCAAGATGATGCTCCACCAGTGAAAATACACTGTACAGGCCAACTGCCAATGGTAATGGAGAATGAGGTCAATATTACATGGGATGTTACGTGTAATGTTTAACACAGAATAAACGCAATGATTACTGATACAAATGCAAGGAAATGAAGGGAGATGTTCGAAAAATAAATAGGTTAAAATGATGTTATGTTGTGTTCATGTAATTATGTTTCACCGTCAGAGTAAATATCCGTGGTTTCCCTTGAACTGGTAGGGGCTTATATTCCTGAACCCTGGGTTAAACTGTAAATAAATCCAGTTTTGTAGCAGGTAATTTGTGTAACAATCTTCGGAGTTACTGCCCAAATTGGAACTCTGAGCGGCGGAGTGAACCCTCTCGCCTTGACTGAATATCTTTCTCCGTCCTCCGTCTTGATTGGTCACTGCTCAGTGACGTATCAGGCCGCGCATACTGGGCTCCTCCGCTGCGGACTGAGTTCAGATAAGGCTTACCGAGCTGACCTTGCTGCTGAGTGTCGACCACAAACAATACAACGTCCAGGGAAAACATGACAACCTCAGGTCTACCTGCTATGCCACAGCTGTCCAGCTCTGGCTTAAGAATATCAAAAGGTAAAGTATTAAAGCTAGCTAGTGACGTGTTAGCATGTAACCAGTGTTGTTTTCAGCTCAGCATAAACTTGTCGTTACATTGACCTTACGTTACCCAACCTAAGTATTTAACGACCCTGACTTGTTTTGTTGATTTCTGTGTAACGCCGTTTGCTTCAAGTAAATAAATGCATAGACCTTGAAGTTGACTTTTCTTTTAAAGCTAAACGCTATGTACATATTCGCTGTAATGTCAGCAGTTATTGCTTAGCTGGCTAACGGCCATGTAGCTTGCTAACCGGTCAGTTAGCCTTGTTGGTTGGAGCCACAGGTTGTGTTTCCAACTTTAGACTGACATGTTTGGCTCATCAGCTCCAGCTACATTTGGAGCCGTCCTGTTGTGAAGTATCTCTCTGTGTCGTGGCGTTAAGCCAGGCTAGTGAAGTAGGTTGCTAATCACTGGACTTGAAAAGCCAGGCTGACAGCGGGGGCCCTGTTCCTCCAGGACTCTGCATCATGTGATGCTCAGTGGACCAGGATAATCCTCCTCATGGTATCGAAGAAGATGGAAAATGAAGGCTATTGTACCATATTGTCCTCTGTATCTAATGGACAGGATGAACCATCTAGTGAATCTGAATCTAGCATGTCAAATCGTTCTTTTAAATCACATAGAAAGTCCTACAAGGCATTAAAATCCTTAATTTCCGAGTGGTTTTCGGGCATGGATCTGGATTTGGACATGGAGATCAATGTGAACTGCAACGCTCACATGAAACCATGAATTCCACAGAAAAATGCACATAAAATTTTGGATGTATAAGTTACAAATGAGATTCTTTACATTCAAACATAATTGAACACGTAGCTAATGTCATAATACTTTCAATTTTACAGTAAGGTATTGTTGTAACTTTTTGTCTGGGTTCCATAGCTGTCATGGCACCACACATAGATTTTTGTGTTTTGTTCACTGCTGTGTTTTGTGCTCGGATGACCACCATGGCTGAATGTCTCCTTAGAACACTTGGTGGTTGCTGTACCTGTGGCAGTGGTTGCAGCAGTTGGAGGTTTCTTAGTCAGCCATTACCTGAACAGACGGAGCTGTAAGAACAGCCAGGTGAACACGTCCATCAGCAAAGACAGTCCCAAAGTGGTCCACAGCTTTGACATGGAGGACATCGGCACTAAGGCTGTGTACTGCCGCTGCTGGAAGTCAAAGAAGGTGAGACCTCAGGAACATCCACTGTACTGTTTCCTAAAGGTCACGTATAAGGGCCCAAAAAGACACACGTTCACAGATGAATACACTTTGAGTAACATCAAGTTAGGCCATTTATTTCTTCTCTCCTTTGAATACTTGCTGAAAACTGCATTCATAGTATTGATAACAGTGGGTGCGGCCACTAGTGTTTCTCAACAACGTCTATTGTTTCTGTTAGTGTCATTGTTTTACAGTGTTTGTACTTAAACATAGCTGCTCATATCATAAAGTCCAAAGTGCTTAACGGTGATAAGTTTTGCTTCTTTTGATGTTGTATGTTTTCTTTTAGTTCCCTTACTGTGACGGTGCCCACACCAAACACAACGAAGAAACTGGGGATAACGTCGGACCACTCATCATTAAAAAGAGGGATGCATGAGTCAGACTGTCTGAGAGCTCCGCCTCCTCCGCCAGCCCCCAGTTTGTCATTTGTCATCATTACAGTATCACACTTAGGGGTAGGGTACATTATAACAGTGGAAGCAAATGGAAAATACCTTTCGTTACCCTGAATAGAAACATAGGCGGCACTAAAAATGTTATGAATTTCCATTCCTTATGCATCTCCTACCCTGACTGACCAGACGTTAAAATCAAAGGTTCTTAATGTTGAGATAAGGAGGGGACTTTGACAATCAGCACGGTCCTATGTCACGGTTGCATTTTGACCCACTTTGCACCGAGTTTTTCTTTCTCCTCCCAATGTGATAGTAAGTGAAACCTTGCAGGGTGCTTCTGTACCTTCATGTCTGCTGTCACGTGTGCCCCCTCCTCTTTGTAGGTATGGAGCAGGTGGTTGAAATGTGATGAGGCTGGCAGCTCTTTGCTTCAGCCTGTTCACTTCTCTTTTTTTTTCTTGTTTTCATCTGAACACAGCACAGGCCTTATTAACAAATCAACAGCCCCTTACCCACAGTGTGAACACACAATAAACATATGAATGTTACATGTTTTGATTTTTTTGCACTAAGAACAATTTAGGCAGAAAGTTGGTTATTTTTGTCTTAAATGAAATAATAACAATAAAATCCAATCTGTTACCATCTGCTTTCTGAGGAAACATGCTGTATTAAATCTGTAAAGTGTTCAGGAGGTGAAGCTGCTTATTATAAGATATCTTGCTTTTTCATCAGATTATTTTCTACTGATTGCGGTATGTTTGACTTGATGATTCATTGTTGTGTATATTGTGAATAAACCTTGTTGAGTGATCTGATTTGTCGGCCCACTTTCTTTATTTGGAGTAGTTCTGCAGAAGGGAAGGACCCCAGGGCCAAACTCGACATTTGTTTGTGTTTTAACCACAGGGTCAAAAGCACTTTAGCACTTTATCTCAGGTTGAGGAGTGTGTTTATGGATTAACTGCGGACAGGGATAATGAGTAAACAAGGTGTGTGTGTATGTGTGTGTAAGAAGCGTCTGCAGTGGCATCAGAGGGGGGGGGGACTCTACCACCACCGCCGCCGCCGCTGCTGCTGCTGCAGTGTCCACAGACACCAGTGGCCATTTTGAAGAAGTGGCAGTATGTGCGCTGACCGCTAGAAGACGCTGTGTTTACACGGATACTCAGTCCGTGGCCAGACAACTGTGTGTAGTACATGCGAGTACGGTGGGCCCCTGCTCCCATAGTGACACGCGCGCGCGCACACACTGACGCACGCACGATGAATCTGGCTTCGTGCCAGATGCAACCGAGGACTCTCATAAGAGGTGGAGTGGACTCCACTAGCCCTGCGTGAGGAGTCACCTTAAACTGACAGCACGCACGACCGACACGGACGTAACATCCACGGCACAACTATACGTAACAAAATATCACTGATGGATGGAGACGATCACACACATTTAGGTCATATTTGGTAATACACATATTCATTCATTTATTATTACTGTTTTTTTGTTTGTTTTTTTTGTTGTTGTTGTTGAACAGTATTTCACCCCATATAATTATGATAAAAATAACATCTTGTTATCAATTTAACTGAATAATAATGTTTATGACTCATTCTGATGCATCACATTCCTTGGGTATTTTTATATTATATTAAATCTGTAATCGTTCACATTTAGACGTTTTTTTGTTTTGTTTCTTTTTAACTGGTTTAAAGCCTTACCGTTTTCTCCAGTCTGGTCCCTGGTCCTTACCCCTCAGACCTGGGCCCATCTGAACCCGGGCCTGTAGACTGACAGTATTTCCATGCTGACTAACAGGGGCCGTGCCACTGCGGCTTTACGCACCCATTCAGGACCTCAGTGCCTCATCACACACACCATGCACACATGTACATACTTTTACTGCTGCTTTCACTAACTAAACATGGACTGGGGTCATTCACTAAAAACCCTGACAGCCCTGCTATGACTGTGTTATTTTAGAAATGATAAGACTGATAACTGGAATAATCATCTGATCACTGACCTAACGGAGTGGGATATATTATGACATCTGTGTTATTTTTCTAATGTTCTTTCATTTACAGTTTGTCTAGTTTTTCTCTCTTAAATGTGTATTTTAAATCTCCACTGGGGTTAATATGCAGTGTCCGATCATTTCTGTGCAATAACGCCCATCCTGACGCACACAGAGTCGGTCTGATGGACATTTAATACCGGCTTTAATTCATCACGCTTTTATTCAGACTGTCAGCTGTCCGTTCATATGGAGCTGTTGGTGTTGATATTACGGGGTCGCTTCGACCACGGTTTCAGCTGCAGAGTCCACTTCGCATTTTGAGCGACGCCCCCAAATTCCGTGCAGAGTGTTTGCAGACCCTCCGGGACGGAGAGGTGGAGGAGGAATCGGCAGCTCCGCCGTCCATATACAGTACAATCACCACGCCATTAGTTTATGACTTTATAGTATCTTTGACAGGAGAGTTTGGACGGATTGTAGAAGGTAAGGGGAGATGTTTTCTGATCACTTCCTGTTGATTTTCGCTGTTTTCGTTTGTCGCCTTTTCCTGCGCGCAGCGCCGTGTCGCAGCGACCACTCGGACTGTGGTCAGCTCGCCGTGGCGTCGGTCGAGCACCGTCTTCTTAGGTAACCTTAATTTACGGGCAAATAATCGATTAGCTTCTCTGATCTAGCCGCCAAATTCTTCACAGACTTGTCCTTTAACAGTATATATGTCCTGTTTTTAATCACCAATAGTTTTTCAACAAATGTGGACACGGAATATAGACTGGTCTTTTTTTATCCACAGCAACCGCATCGTTGCGCACCTCGCTCCTTGTCGTCGATACCAGACAAAAGACAGCCTGTTTTTTCACGGTCCACTATTTAGTCTGTCTCTGATAAGCCTAAGCTTTGGCTGGCACACATAACAGCAGTCGTCAAAATGTATTTGAAAATCGCGCTCCACATTTGACCTGCGCATATGCGCATATCTTTGCATATTGTTGTCGCTCTGTTATTGATTGCATTGATATACCGTGAAATTCTTAAAGGGATACTGCCTCCTGTATGCGGAAATCATAGGCAAGGCATGCATACGTATGATAACATGGACATGTTCCTGTCTTTTAAAGGAGTATTAGTGAAAACATATCCACATATATGTTACATAGCTATTTAAACACAGATTAGTCAGACTTCTGATGCTTGTGTTTAGTGTTTAGGGGTTCTGGCTGAATGATCTTCCAGTTTCACTGCCTATGTTTACTCTCTTTCTGTATTCGTCTCTCCAACATTTCTATTCTTAACCTTCCTCTCTTCATCCCCTATTCATTTCTAGCTCTCCAGGACTCTGAGGCTGCTGCAGAGAATGGGAATAGGGACACAGGCCAAGGCTTGCCATTTTGGCTGAAGTAACAGCAGGACGGTTGTCAACCCCACATCGGCTTCAATCCCCTTCTCCCTCACCTCTCCTCCCACACACGCAGTCATAGACACAAGGACAGACATCCCCACACACAGTCACTGCTATGTCCACTGCCGTAGACATCGCTGGCCCTTCCTCCCCAGATCAGGCCCACAGCAGTGCCAAAATCCCCAATGAGCCACTGAGACCCAGCCTTAAGCGCTCCAGCCACCCCTACAGCCTCTCCCACTACATCTCCACCCCCTCCCCGGCCGTGGACGTTAAAGGCCTGATTCAACCATCCCCAGCCCAGCAGCGGCCTGCCCAGCCCGGTCACACTAAGCCTCGCCGGGCCCCTTCCTGGCCCGATATGTTTGAGTCACCCAGTGGGCTCCACCTGGCCCACGCCGCGGAGCTGCTGATGCGCGCCGGCCTGCTGGCTCTGACCCCCGCCACCACAGAACAGGCCAGCCTTGGTGCGCAGACCAGCCAGCCAGCTAAAAGGGAGGCTGCAGAGGCAAAGGGGGCAAAAGGGGATGGGGAGGGTGGTGGATCTGGGCCTGAGGAGGAGGAAGAGGACTCCTCTGGATGTGGGACTGACTTCCAGCCCTTCCTGGGTGCCTGGTTTCCCTTCAGCCCTGCTTTGTTTCCACTAGCAGGTTTCCAAATGGGGGGAGGCCACTGGAGGAGCGCTGCCATGGGAGCTGAGGGGATTGAGGGGCTGGTGGCTGAAGGCTACTCACCCAGCTCTCTGGGTGGGGGCAGTGGAAGCAGGAGAAAGAGGAAGAGGTGCGGAGAATGTGTACCATGCCGGCGTCAGACGAACTGCGAACAGTGCAGCAGCTGCCGCAATCGCAAGAGGGGACATCAGATCTGTAAATACAGGAAGTGTGAGGAGCTGAAGAGGAAGCCAGGAGGTCCTGGGTTTGATAGCAGAGTGTCTGGGTTTGATCTAAGGGGGTCCGACTTTACTTTGGGTCTGGCACAGGAAAGAAGCAACGGAGCCTTGGATGGATAGTAACGTTTGCGGGATGGCATTTGTCAGAGGATCCAGGTCAGATGATTGTTGAGGAGCTGCAGAATGAAAAAGACACAGGACTACCATGTTAATATGCTCGGACAGTGACTCAAAGATCTTGTGTTTAGTGAGCAGCTGCAGCTCTGTTTGAGAATGTTCACACTCGTTCACATCCTTTCTTTTGACAATCAGTGAATCGGAGGGCAGAGAAAGAAGGATACCAATGTGCGTCAATATTTAGATGATGACAAAAATGCTGTAAATAGACTGTAAATAGCTGGAAAACATTATGTCTTTTTTTACATCCCTTTCCAGTTTGGATGTATTGTGTTTCAACATAAAAAAGGAGCCAAATGTTTTGTTTCCAATGGAGAGTTTTGAATCTGTTGTTCTGACGTCACTGCATCAGTAAGAAATGAATGAGTTCAGCCTAGGCTAAATTATTTCATGTGCAACTTGTACTGTATAGCTCTGTTTGCCCTTTTGAAATAAAAGAAATTGGCCATGTGCACGTGTCTACAGGCTGGGTTTATGTTATGTGTGTGCGTGTTCATACCTAATTGGGTGTATGTGTCTGTTAGTGTTTTCTGCATGCACACGTGTGACTCTGTGTGTGTCTGTGGTTGTGTGGATTATGAGTCACCTAATGGTGTGGCTGAGAGCCTTATCGCAACCCCACAGACACACACAAACACACCTACACGCTGCCTTGGCAAGTCCAGTAGTGGATGCAGCACACGCTGGAACACACCTAACATGAGATTCACACACAAACACCCTCTCTCTCTCTGTCTCTCTTCCTATTCACACACTGACGTAATTTCCCTTTTATTCACAAGTGCAGATCATATGTAGAAACACACATGCATGATAAAACCAGGGGGTGAAAACAGAGCCAGCTGGACTGAGGCTACAGGGTGGGTTTTTGCTTGTTGCCGTAACGATGGCTGATGTGATAAGACCTTCTTCCTCGGCGCCACACTCCAGGGGACCGCAGGGAAGACGTAACCATGGCAACGGCCGGCCCGAGGTGTCACGCTATAATTGGGCCACGGCTGCACTTCCTGTGCGCCTTCAGTCAGGGGGATCGCAGAGGGACTGTGTGTGTGTATGTGCATCTGTGGGGGTGGGGGGGTGGGGGGTTGTGTGTGTGTGCGTGAGTGTGTGCGTGAGTGTGTGTGTGTGTGTGTGCCCGTGTGAGTGTGTGTGCATGTTTGTCAGGCAGGGAGAGAGAGAGAGGCTGAGGGAGAGAAAGCGCAGCACGCCAGCCAACGCAGGACACTGCCAACTCATGGAGAAAAGCAGTGAGCTCCAACATCATGCTATTACAACGTTCCCACTGAATGAGAAACACACAGTCTTTTAGTAAAGTCCACAGTCTAGTGTTTCTTCATCTCCCAGACAAAGGGGAATTTCAAATTCTTGGATCTGCAGCTTTTTTTCCCCCCTCTTCGGTGCCTTTCTAGTGATTTGGAGCTTAATCCCCCCTCCCTGTTCTCGTCACGCATGCACACACACACACACACACACACACACGCACGCACACACACACACACACACACACACACACACCGGAAATCTGTGTCACCCGCTGCCCAGCAGGTCCAGTGACTCCCTGAACGCCTGCAGTCTGGCTCCACTGGCCTGCAAGATGGCAGGAGAGAAAGGGGAGAGAGGAGAGGAGGGGGGAGGATTGAACGGTGGACAGAGAGGAGGAAGGAGGAGGAGGGGGTTGAGAGAGAGTTGGTGGAGGGGTGGGGGAGGAAGAGGAGGAGGGAGGTGGAGGGGGGGTCGAAAGCAGATCCAAGGAGAGGAGGTGGAGGGTGGAAGGGTGGAGGGTAGGGGTGTGGAGGAAGAGACGTGGTGAAGGGCAGAAAGGGAGAAAAGAGGAAGGGGATATAAGGGGTGCGAGGGAGGGTATGGGGGTAGGAGAGAGTGGGTGAAAACTGGGGAAGATGAAAAGCAGGCCACAGGGAGAGAGAAAAGAGAAAGATACGCAGGGAGGAGGACGGGGAGATGGACAGCAGGGGGATGAAGATAACGTGGGCCAAACAAAGAGAGAGAGGGAGAGATGAGTGTGAGATTCGGAGAGTGGTGGAGTGATGGAGGGCGATTGAAATGCAGCGAGACGGAGACGCAGGGAGACGGGGAGCGAGGTTAATGACGGATGCATTGTCCAGATAGCCGGTGTGTGTGTGTATGTGTGTGCGTGTGTGTGTGCCGTCACAGACCCCTGTGGAGCTTACATATGTTAGCACCGGCGGCCCCTGCCTGCCCACTCTGGAGAAAACTCCTCTGCACGCATATAGACTGCAGTGGAACAACCTGCGCGCCCCAAGGCAACCTGCACTGGAGCTGGGCGGACCCTCACACACGAGCCAGACCTTTGAAATTTTGGCCACTGCGTCTGCTTGGAGACACTGTGTCTCATTGTGAATTTTTTTCCTTCATTGGCTGTATCCCCAGCACTAGAAAATGTGTAACAGCTTTGCAGCAACAGCATCATTCTGACATCACTTCTCATTACGCCTCTGTTATCCATTTGTGTTCACTTTTAGGAGTCAACACACAAAAAACATGTTATTTCCCAACACAATGGTTTCTCACACAGCTGAAAAGGCTTGGGATCATCTGCCCACAGGTTATATTTTTGTGACACTAAGGTCAAAGGGGATCCTTGACCTTTGACCCTTAAAGCTGTTACTGGTGGACACAGAATAGACCTTGCTTCTATATATAGTGTCATTTACTTGTGCTTGTCATGCTGTCTTCGAAAAACAAGCACAAAGAACATTAATTCCAAGCATTTCACTGGTTTACTTGAATTCCTGTCAAATTAAAACACGTTTCAGTCAGGACCATTAGAGTAAAATAAACATAAGCATAAAGTGTAGTTTAAAAAAATAAAAGAATTAGCTCCCAAGACATTGGTCATCTCTAGGTGAGTACACATGCTGCTAGTTTCGGAGGTAATGTGTACACAAAATTCTGTTAATCTTTAGCTTGCTGCTGATTTCAAAAAAAGCACTGTGGTTCCAGGAAGTTAGGCAAAGCACAGTGATAAAGTCTGTCTGCCTGCAGTGATATTTCATCATGGCTTGTTTTCACAGCACCTCATTATGTCGAATTGATTGCAGCCATCGAGTATTGGCGTAAAAGGCCCCTGCACCGTTCAGTTTGAATGATTCCCACCTTTTAATTGGAGCGTGTTAGAGCTGTAACGTCGGTTCTTTGATTTTTAATGTTTGGCCTGGGAATTTATATGTTGTTGTTTAATGAAATCTCCTTAAATCTCAGAGAAAAGGTTCAGTGTGTACGATTTAAGAGAGATTTATGGAAGATACTATTTACAATTCTGTTTTCATTAGCGCACAACACAAAAATGATAATAGTGTTTTCTTTACCTTAGAAGACACCATATTATCTACAGAAAGAACAGGTCACCTCCACCAAAACTGCCATATTGTGCTGACATATTGCATCGCCATGTTTGAGTTCAGACTTCCTTTTCTTCTCTTTTTCTGTTTTATAACACATTGTGCCATTTTAAACACCTTTGAATATCCCCTAAACCCAAAAGCAGAGACGGACTAAACAAACACAGGCTCTAGGAGGGGCTTCCGCGTTTTTGCGGCCACTGTAGGTGAGGGATGGGGGAGGGGGTATTCAGCACGAGGAGTCAGAGCCATCTGTGAGGGGTCATGGGTGAGCTAATGCTAAACACTAGCTTACTGACACGGTAAAATGCTACACTTCATCAAGCACTGCCTAACAAAGTGATTTTACAGTGTTTTTAGAGGAACATGTTAACCACAACTACAGTTGAACCATCTGCCAGAAAAAAAATGTGTTTTATTCAATAAACCAAAACTCAGAATGCACGATTCATCAGGTGAGCGAGCTCTTTGGTAGAGGCCACAGCCTATTATTTACCATGAGACATAATCAATGGCAGAAGAATTTAAAGATGAAACACCAGATCACTTATTGGAGGTTGTAAATGAGGCTGAAGTGGTTCATTGGGGGGGGTTGTCATATTGTATTTTTTGAGAATTCAGTTCCTTCAGTCTATGGGATCTGGTATTCTTTGGAGGAAACTCTTGCATCTTCAAGATACTTTTGCATTGGTTTCATGTTGGAGCTCTGACACTGTCCACCCAACTGGATTTAACTAAGCAAATAGTTCAAATCCTCCCACTGAATAATTATTGCAGTTCAGCTGCAACAAGTTCTTTAACCCTTTAACTGATGCAGTGAGTACCAACCATGGGCTTGACAAAGGACGCAAAGGTTGGACTGTGTTTTAATGGATAAAGGTCATGTGGTCTGATGAGTCCAGACTGACCCTGTTCCAAAGTGATGGGTGCATCAAGAGGAAGAGAGTCAGATGTGGAGATTACCCATCATGCCTAGTGCCTATGGTACAAGCATGTGGGGGCAGTGGTATGATCTGGGGTTGCTTCAGTTGGTCAGGTCAACGTTATGTGGCCGAAATGACAGAAATAAACGTTGTGACATTGCAGAAACTCATTGAAAACAACTCCACAGTGAATGTGTGCCATCATCAAAGCTAAAGACTAAATGAGCTAGGACTAAATATTTGTGATTGGTGCATTTTTTTTTGGCTAGGCTCAGTTTTTGTACTCAAAAACTGATCTTTTTATTGTCACTCTATCTGATCCTTAATTAAATGCTGATTCCAGTTAAAAGATATGTGGCGTGCTCATGCTAAATAGCGTATAGTAGCTACATTTTCAGCCTGGCTTCACAGTGGTCTGTGGTTCTCTATATTTTCACATAATTTCATTTTCCACAGCCACACTTGAACCAAAAAATGTTGCTACTGCTACATCATTTCTTAGTTTTGGTTTGTCTCCCAGGGCTCTGAAGGGGAACTCCGGTTTTATACATAAAGGTCAGGCTAGTAGTCATGAGTTTTCAGCCTGTGAAAACAAACTGTACGATGTCCTATGTGACTCTGGAAGAGTTTCTAACGCAGAGAGCACTAACCCTCAGATGATGTCATCTAGATTATCATTGCTTGGGTACGAAGAATCTGAAACTCCAATATAGTGTCCAGCATCCGCAGATTAAAACTTAGGAAACTAGTCTCTGTAGAATTTGACAAATCCTGTCAATAGCAAATTGGAAAAGTAATTATAAATTGTGTTCTTTTAATTTTCCAGAACACATAAAAACAGTTTCAAGCAGCATTTTCACTTTTTTGCCATTTTTCTTAATAGTCTCCAAATCTGACCTAAATTTGGACATAGATCATGTGGGCAAACATCCTTAGTGCCACTGAAGTGTTATCAGACTCCAAGCAAAGTTCCGTTGACACACTGTCTGATCCTCTGACTCATTATTGCGCTTCACAATGACTTTATTTAGAAAAAAAGATAAGATATGTTTTTATTGCTCCAAAGTAAATGGTGGAATAACCTTTGAAGCCGACACATCACACGGCCGCTTAGTCAACACACCCAGAGCACAGACCGGACAACTGGGCAGAAGATAAACCAGGATCTGCAGTAGATTGTTTACACCTACAGTGGGTTGGTTAAAGTTGTTTCTAATAGGTCAGTGTTGTGCATTTTGGTATGGGACAAAAACAGCTGGACTCCGACAATGATCTGGTGGGAAACCCAACACTGTCCTACTATATATAGTGTGGATTTTCACACTGTGTGCATGACTGCTTGTGTCAAGTCACATGATTCAAGATATATGGGTGGACAGACACACACACACCCCTTCTTCAGTCACACACACACACATAGAGGCAGGATCCTGAGGCGGAGGGTGTGGAGGCGGTGGTGAGGGAATGCAAAGAGGTTTATTGAGTTGACTCTGACGTGTTGCTTCCCGTGACCTGACTCCCATTTTCTGCGACTCCCCCGGCCGTCTCGCCTTCTGTCTCTTTCTAGAACCACATGCTAATCAGCTCTCCGTTTGATCACTTGACGGCCTGTTTTCCGACACATCCCCGGCTGAATAGATGATCTTTATGTAAGTGACCACTATCAACAACTCCTCTGTCTTCTTGTATCAGTACTCACTGCCCCACATACAAACAGACAGACACTGAATCCATGCTGCAAACAGACAGAACCCTGTTGAAAAGCAAAACACAAGATTAAGTCATGTCTTTTGTCCAGGTTATTTTCTCCTTTTTTTTTTTTTTTTTTTTTTTTTTTTACAGCCTTAAGACGTATAAAATTACATAGTAGAAATCCAAGGCAAAAAAAGTCAAAGTATAAGTTTTGGCAAGGAATTAATGACCAAGTAAGAACAATGTATGACCAAACCGTGAGGCTATAAAAACTGCTAAAATAATCCATTTGTCAAAGTTAGAATACACACACGAAGCAACATTTCAGTCATTTTCTGAAAGCTACGAATATGATTTAGTTACAGCTGAGGTGCATTTGTTAAATATTCAAGGAAAAAAAGCAGAAATGTTAAAACTGCAGCAACCAGAACATTTTTAGGAGTGGAAAGAAATATTTGACTGGCCTCATCAGTCACCTGACCTCAGTCCTGCTGATCATGTGTTTCACTGCTGAAGACCAGACTGAAGAGAAAATAAGTCACCAAAAAAGAGAGAGAAAAAAAAAATCCTTCAGTGCAGGAGTGGCAGGGGATCACCAGGGAAGTGTGTGCAGATTTCTGTGTGTCATGAAGAAACAGCAACTCACGGCAAGGAACGTCCAAACAAATACTTACTACAATAATTTTATTGCATGTGAATAGACATCTGGTTCACTGAAACTGGATAAATATGTACAAAAGGCAGTTTTTAACCTTATAGAATTCATCAATTTCTAATCCATGTGCTGAAGTTAATAAAATGATCCATTTTATGTTCTTCATTCAAGTTTTTTTTAAATCAAAAGTGGCAGATGGTTGCTAAATGTGTAGGTCAAGTTACTAGAGGAGTGGTTGAGTTCTTCAGTCAGGACAGAAACTCTAATAAACATTTCCGTGTTAGTGACGTTAAAACATTACACAAACAACTAACATGTGCGCTTATGTACAGAATGCCAGGCTGTGCTAATGACAGTTCAATATGAGAACAGTAGTTGCAGACATATTCAATGAGTGAAGCGTACAGGTGGTTTTCCATCTGCAGCCGGTAGTCTGTCTGGGTGCGTCTGTGTCTCACTGGACATCTCTTACCCTGTCTGCCTGTCAATCAGAAACTGTATGAGTTTATTTGAACTGAGCAACATCAAAGCAGCTTCTTTTTTATCATTCAGGTTGACTTCAGTTCAGAAGCTTTCAAGTCCTTCTCGCCGTCCACCCCCCTCACACGTTTCTCTATCTGCAGGTCGGTCCTTAAATTGAGTCCAAACCGAGTTTACGTCAGGTTCAACTAAGGATCCTGGACGTGGCCTCAGCCTCAGCCCAACTGTGTGTTCTTACTTTCTTTCTTTCCTTTTTTTTTACACATTCAGATGGCAGGTAGTGGCTCTTTGGGGTCACAGCATTGTCTCTTATCAGGCTGGAGTTCTAGTGGATCAAGGGTGCACTCCTTTTCTGTAGGTGGAGGGGTTTTACAGGTACGGGGGGTTTGGAGTGGGCAGGTGGGGACTTGTGGAGGTCGTCAGTGAATGCTTTACGGAGCTGAGCCACGCGACCTCCGGGTCTTGACGACTTCTCTTCACAACATAAGATCTCTGCGAAAAGAAAAGTGACAAAATGTGATCTCAGAGAATTTATATTAACCCATAAAGACCCAGACAACCACTGGTGACCAAAACCATCTGCTGATGTAAACTATTTAATACCTGTTGATCCACTAATTCTATCAATACATGTAAATAATTGGTGTAAAATGCAGTTCATCATCTTTTCATGGTCATCAGATATGACTCATCTGTAGTGAACTTGAAAACACTGTCATCTTCTACAGCACTGATTCACCAGTAAAACCCATGGAGTTTGATCAATGACAGTGGATGGACACACTGGGTTGTTATATTTTACTAAAAAAGTCATTTTTTCTTCAGTTTTCTCTGTTTTGATATACTAACTTTTGAATTTACTGTGAGTTTTCATGAACATCTAAATTAACAGGGAAATACATGATTTACAGTGAAAAATGCAAAATACAGAGGATAATATAATATAAATGTTGATAAATCACTTAAAAAAGGCTAAATAGAGAGAAAAATTAATTTGGGAACCGCCAGAAAAGTAGCACTGAGTCTGTACGGTTTAGGAGTTTGTGAGAAAAATCTATCCAAGCCGACACAACAGCTGCTTGTGTCTTTGCAGTCTCATATGAGCATCAGATTAGGTCAGTAATTCCCAAACTTTATCAGTATGTGACCCAAAAAAATACATTTTGTCCCTCCAAAATGTACAAAAGTACACAAGGACTTGAAATAATGTTGACATTTTTACTGAATCTTCCTCCATTAAAACATTATTGAACTATTTGTCATCACACATATCAGGAAAACACCAACAATCACTTTAATACTTACAAGTAGTGACAGTGCAGCACTAATAAAGTCACAAACTAACACGTATATGAAACAAACCAAATAAAACACATGGCGGTGGCAGAAACACCTGAAATATCTATTTTATGCTGTTTTCATTTTGTCAAGTCTTGTTTATATCGCGTTCATTTGCATCTTTTTTTCACGTTTTTCTATCTCGTATCTTTTGTGTAATTTTTGTCTTGTGTTATTTTTTGCTTGTTATGTTGTTTTCATCTTGTTGCGGCTTTTGCTTCGTTTTCGTCTTTGTATGTTTGTATGTCTTGTTGTTTTTGTCTTTTTTTGCATCATTTTGTTTTCATCATTTTACATTAGCTTTGTCTATGTTTGTCTTAGTCTTAGTTTTTTTTCTTGTTGTATCTTTAGTGCTGCATTCTTCTTTTTACGTCATTTTCATTTTGTTGTGGCTTTTGCATTGTTTTTGTCTTTTTACTTCATTTTTGGGTCAGATCAAGCGAAAGTTAACATCAGTGTCAAAAATTAAAGTTTCAACTGTCATTTCTCACATAGGCTCTTTTTTTTTTTTTTAGCTTAAGAACTCTATTTTATGGAACTGTTTACAAAATCTCAGTATCACTTGTAGAAAAACAGATATAACTGATTATGTAAAGTTATACTTCTGACATATATGTAAATGCACTTTTAACTTTAATAATAATATTTTTTTCTTGCTTGTACAAGTGATATTTTAAGTCTGTGAATCTGTAGGAACTAATTATTCAACCATACAAAATATAGAAAGGTCATATATAGTCAAATTATTTGTAAAATATGCTCTGCTATTAGTTGTATATCACTTAAGTGGTGATATGTATGTTAAATAAAAAGTTTATTAGCCTATTTGTAGTGTTTTAGTTCCAGGAAATTCTTTTATCCTGACACTGAACAAAGTGAGAAACTGCTTTCCCCACGTCACAACATATTTGTGTTCATAAAAACTTATCATTTAAACATTTTTATCCAATATGAGATGATCACAATTGTAATTTAATATCATAGCTAAAGCTCTATGTTTCATTTTCTTAGGAGAACAGCATGTTTTGTACATTTGCCTAAAGTGGAAAAAAAAAGATATTCATTTTGAGTCCCTTTGTCACGCAGCAGTAATTTAATTATTTTTACCCCAAAATTTTATTACTGTAAATTGTAACATTCACTGTAAGAATGGATAAGGTGAGTTTACTTTAAAAATTTGAGAAAGTGGTTACCTTAAAAATTTTTTAAAAAGAAGTAATTATTAATGAACTTTTCAAGTACATTTAACTTAAAAATCTTTTGTAATATCAACTGCTTTGCATAGTTATTATTAATAAATATGTTTAGTTAAATGAACTTGGAATTTAGTGCATTGAACTTAATTATTTAAGTGTAATAACTATGCAAAACAGTTGATATTACAAAAGATTTTAAGTTAACGTACTTAAAAAGTTCATTAATAATTACTTGGTTTTTTTTTAAGGCAACTATTTTTCTCATTTTTTCTTAAAGTAAACTCATCTTATACGGGCTTACAGTGTGTATCATGTGAAAGTACTTACAGAGACCTATTCATACGTGTATTAAACATGGAGATAAGTTATTTATTTTCAACACAGAGTTTATTGAACATGAAATGGGTCCCTGTGTCACTGCTTTAATCTGGCTCTTTTGTTGTGTTGTTTTAATCATTTTGCATTGTTTTTGTTTTGTTTTTCTGCCGTTTTTGTCATCTTACATTTTTGTCTTGTATCTACGGTGCTGTATTAATCTTTCTACATTATTTTCATATTGTTGTGGCTTTTGCATTGTTTTTGTCTTTTTACATCATTTTTTAAGGCCCCTCCTCTACATTTCCTATGACGTCTTCCAGAAAACCATCTTCTTCTGTTAAAAGTAGGAAAATTAATTCACAAAACTTATTGATGTTATGATTTTTCTCTCTAATGAATGATGAATGATGTGTTTTGGGTCCTGATAACTAAAATTATATATGATGTGACCACCTCAGAGCTCCTCAGTCACTGGACTCTTTCTAAAAGGAGCTAAAAACATTCCTGTTTAGACAGGCTTTTTATGGTCCACCATAATGCTTTGTTTTATTTGCTTAGCCTTTTATTACTGATAAAGTATTTTATTTTACTTTTTTTATTGGATTGTCTTCTCTCTGTAGCACTTTGAGATTGCGCTGAATGAAAAGTGCTTTATAAATGCAATTTATTATTATCATTATCATTACTTAACTACATGACAGATAGAAATAAAGAACCTCTTTTATTCTATGACTTTAACTTAATAGCAATTTAATGCACCGGTAAGGAGCAGATTACCAAAAACAGCTTCACATTTTATGTATTAACTTTTTATGTTAGATGAATAGTGTATAATAATACCTTTAACTTTTTCTTTTCTGACTCATTTTGTGAATCTGTCTGAAAATGAAATAATTTATCCCCATACTTTTTACCTCAAAACACCAGACTTCACCTCACAGTTCAGTAAACTTTAAAATCAGTAACGTCGCACACAGGAACAAAAAGAGTTCAGCAGAATATTTCTTTTGAATACATTTGTTTTTTGGGGCTGTATAGACAGTTGAAAAGTGCATGGAGTGCAAAAGTGCACACAAATATTTCAGTTCATGCTGGACTTTCCTCAGGACTAGACTGGAGCTTGCACAGTGAGTCACCGTGTATGTGGGTTACTCTCCAGGTGCAGTGATCTAGGCCGGTGATTAGACACCGCCTCCAGGTCAGGTTCAACCAAACTTACCGGAGTAGCAACATTTGGAAATTTCTGAGTTGTAGTAAATCACTTGTAGAGCTCATCTTAACTACTCTCATTCGTAATTTTTTCTCCTAACAATGCATTTAATCTCTTTCGGACTTTACTGATATTTTCAACTAAACCAAAAAGTCAGTGGTTTCCAGTCTTTTTTGACTCGTGACCCCATTTTAACATCACAAATTTGTGGTGACCCCAGACACTCAAAATAGAGACATTTTTTGCGAAAATTAATTTGTTTTTGATCATGTAATAGTTTGCAATACTATGTTGCAAATAAACATTAATTTTAGACAACATTTAGTCTATATAATGTATATTATTATGGACGGAGGCAGAAAAGCCATTTTGAGATTACTGCACAAAGTGAGACTTATTTTCCTTGGTTAGGATATGTACAGTCAGTCCAGCTTATATTGAAAAGGCTGTAAATTAATACTGAACAAACAAGAACTCAAACTATGAATTATGAAAGAGCTGCAGCATCTGAAACGGACCACAATGAACATTTGAAAGACAAACAGTACCACAGTGCTTCAGTTTCAGCTTCACAGTTTGTCATGTCTTTTATGGATTGTGATTGTCTCTCTCAACTCATCATATATTTTTTATTAGTAAGTTTTTGTTTTGTTTTGTTCTTTTATCAATTACTATAAATTTCAGGCGACCCCATTTGAATTCCAGGTGACCCCATGTGGGGTCTCGACCCCAAGGTTGAAAAACACTGCAATAAATGATCATCATAAACATTTCAACAGCAAAACACATAAATCTTCACGTTGTGTCACTCCATCTCCATCTCCATCTCTTCCCTCTTCTCTTGTTTTCTCACCTCTGTCCTGTGGGCCTTCCCTTTCTGTGCCTGACAGCTGGGCTTTGAGTGGCGGCTGGTTGCCATGGCGACTAAAATGGGGCCTGTAGAGAGGAGCCCAGTCGCTGAGGTTGTCCACACTGCTGCCTGATTCACTGTCGCTGTCCTCTGCGGGGTCCTTCAGGTCATCATCGGCACTGCAGGAGTCCATCTCCTCCTCAGACGACTGGTCGGTCGGTGAAGCTGCCTCATCCTGTGCATAAATGAGACACCATTGAACGGCTAAATCACTAACTTTGGCCTTCATATGCTCTGAACTTTCAAGCCACGCATGAAGTCGCACTAACATCTGTGAGGGGCAGCTGGACGTCTTCTTTAAAGCCGAGCTGATTGGCCTCTCTTCCTGACAACAAGTCTGCCGTCTGGATGCCATTCATATTATCACTGTGGAGTCTGGAAGACAAAGACGTCCATTTTAGTCTCATAGTCAGTCATCTAAGCCTTTGAATCAATCCTCCAGTCAGTCATTTAGCAAATAACTTCTATAATTAAATTAGGATGAGGAGACAGCTACCAAACTGAAACCATTTAGCTGATTTATCCAAACCAAGCAGGCACAACATGGCCTGAGGACTTTATTAACGTGACAGATAGATAGTTATACACACCAAAGCAGAGCAAGGACTCCAGGACTCTTTATGTGGAAACAAAGTGTATAATTAAGAAAAAAAGGTCTATAATGATACCTACATTGTACCATATGTACGTTAACTGGTTGGTGTATGTTTGTCAAAAAAAAGGATGTGAAAAATGTCAAATAAAAAATACTAATCACAGTAAAAACAGGTCCTTTGTGTGTTTCGTGTCTACCTGTTGTTCATGAGACTCTGCAGAAGCTTGGAGGACCTGAACTCATCCACCTCTCCAATCACACTGACGCTCACGTCTCCATCACGACCAAGCAGCCAACTCACATGTTTACTGGAAGCTGAGAAGAAAAAAGAAGGAAAAAAACAAACAAACAAAGTGAGCTTAGATGACTGTGTGTCTCTGATTGTGATTTACTACATTTATGATAGCAGCAGCTGCCTCATAAATTGTTATTCTGGCTTTTATCCAGAAGGTGGTGCTGTCCTATAAGCATACGGAGAAGAAGGACAGATATGGACCTTTGACTGTCTACAAAAGAAACTGATTATACATGAATTATGACTCAGAACACAACTAGAATATTAACTGGGTATTATATTCAGTAGTTCTATTACATGAGAGTTGTATTTAATGTTCTAACTCTTGCTCTTTTGGCTGAAACAACCTTGGAAAAAAGAGATTTTAATGTTAATGTCACTTTTACTTATTTAAATATTTTAGAAAACACAGTAAAATTACGTGGAGTGAGAACAAAAGGACCAAACAGCAACATCTTGGTGTAAAATCATCCATGTATTATTCAGTTTTTTAGATGATTTCCAGTATTGGGAGTCACTAGTTATGTCTGAACGGAGATTTTTACAGGAAATGACAAAATAAATGTAAGAAAAGTGCAGTTACAATTACTTATTTATCAAAATACTTACTTATTTTGGTCTGGTATAATGTTTTTGTATCATTTCGTCAGGTATATAATTACCTATGTTTTGTACTTTCTGGACATGTAGTTTTGCACTTGGTTTAGTATTCATTTTGTACTATCTTTGGATGTATTTAGTTTGGTTTGTCTGACTTTATACAGCATGATTTTATAGCTAGTTGTGTATGGCTAACCATTAAGGCTATTATTATTTAGAAGGGGGCAGGAAATAAAAGATTTTCTTCATCCTGCTCCTTTTCGAGCATGGGTGTGTACATGTTTGTTTACGTGATTATTATTGAATGTTTACTGATGAAATGCACAACCATGAATGAAATAAATGAAAAAAAAAAAAGATTAAACTGTATATAAATCTAGATACACACCTTTGGCTTAAAAAAAAAAAATTCAGGTTAAAAATTCAACTATTTTTATTGTGACATTACTGTTCACTGTTGCCTTAAATCTACATTTAAAGACATTTTAGTTTTAACAGTTTAAAATATTCCCTATGATAGAAACAGAAAAAGTTATAATACTTGGATGAAATCTTTTTTTAATGCAGTAAACCTGGTATGTATTCATGCTGTATGTTGCCGTTCCAATACTACTGTTACTATCATATAAAATAGATAAACCTAAATCTAAAAACTCCAAAAAAAGAGGTGCATTATTTATGACATTCTTAAGAGGCCAGCCTGTGATCTGTAAAAGTCACCTTCTAAACTGTGCATTGTAATATTCATCTGATCATTTCTACTGATACCATTATCTTGTGGAAAAACAGGGCATATTTAGCCATTACCTCATGTTGACATATCATGAGGAGAGAAATGGACCAGATACCTAGAGTGTCACAACACGTGTTTTCCATTACAGTACTGTGTCGGTCAGGTAAAGGTAAAACACCTGATATGATGACATCACTGTTTGGGGCGTGGCTGGAAAATTTCTGAAAGTGCCTCTGGTGCAATTAGTCTTCAAAGATTCAAGGGGTAACAGGTTACACATTGGGAAAGATTTTTATTTATTTATAAGTGCAAATAGTTGTTTACTGCGCTTAAAAAGAGTTTCCAAGTATTTATTATCTACCTGAGTATTTATTTTTCTGTTATTTTTACCTTTACTTTACATTTTAACCTAAATGGCTATTCTCCATACTCCTCACATTTTCAAAACTAGCTCATTCAGTTAGTTTTACAAATGTGAGGATAATTATTGACTTATTTTCATTTTGTTTCATTGTGCATCCTCCCAAAACCAAGACTGATTTCAGCCTAAATGGTTTAGACAATAATATATAAAGCCAATCTTTTGGTGGATTCATCAGTGATCAACATAATAAATGATGTTTAAGATGTAACAAGATAAAAACAACACAAGAAAAAAAAATCTGATTAAATATTTAACACAATGTAACCGAGCACACTTCTGAGATTTAGTGCTTAGCAATATTAACCCTTTCCTGCATGGTGGTCCATACAGTGGACAGCTGTTCAAAAGTGTTCTCTTGTATATTCATGGATTTTGTTGTTTTAGTTCCATATCAGCCAACACACTGAATGCTTATGCATCATCCCATATAATGAAATTCATACCATTACTGTAACTTTGCTGTTCTTGACAAACCTGATCTGCAGTAACATGTTTGAGTGTATAAAAAAAAAAAAAAAGGTAATTGTTATGAGACTGTAATTAACAGTTTTATTTTCTGTTTTTTTTTTTTTCAAACAAAAAGGTTTTTTTGCATATTATCTCTATGCAGGTATGTTAAAATGTGAGAAAACATCAGATTAGCAGCATTAAAAGTGTTTTTATTTCATCGTTTTCCCGCTGTATATCAGTAAATACATGTTTCTTTGCTTCTAAAATGAAATGCATGGTGTCCAGCTGAGTGGACATTTTTGTAACTCCATAAAATATAGGTTCATAAAAAATATGTATATAAATCAAATAGTTTTTTTGGTTTTTTTCCATGCCTAAAGATGAATAAAAACACTCTCATAATTCATGCATGAAAGGGTTAAATCAAAGAAAAAAAAGAGAATTAGCTCTTCAATAAGATAAAAATTAGGTAAAAGACGCAACAACAAAAATGGCATCACACACAACAAATGTAACTCGATTAAAAAAAAAAAAATTGTATGTCATGTTAAAGACAAAACAAGACGTTATAACAAAAATATACATCTGTTTACTATGATTTCATGATTTTTCAAGATTTAATCAAAATAAAGACAATGAGTGCAATAAGCTTTGGAAAAGATTGTGTAAAAGAAGTAACAAGATACAGGTACAACAACTTATGTTTTGAGGATATTTCAGAGCCTGTACTTTTCACTTATACCATAGTAAAAAAGTTGAATCAGTACTTCTACTACTGTTTTGTTTTTTTTGTTTTTTTAAACGATTATTTTTTTTAATACAAGTATCATGCACTTCAACGACAGTAAACAGTGCGTGTACTTTTGTTTTGTCATGCTGCCATACAGTACATGAGTGTAGACTGTGTAGGCGTCTCAGTCTGATGTCATCAAAGACCCTCCCTGACATAAGTCATGGTCTGTCTATGTCAACACACCTTTAAGTCCACACCGTCACTGTATTATGAAGTCATGACGTACAGCTCTGATCATAACACAAACGGGTCATTTCCTCACAAAACAGAGGAATCCTTTTCTTTTACCACCCCACCTGTGAATTCACTAGACATGCTGCACATAATGGAAATCACTCCTCATGGGAAAGCAGGTTTGTGTATTAGTGTGACATTTACAGGCTTGTACGTATGCATAAGTATTGTCTTTCTCTGCCACGGCACAGTGCACAAAGGATAATGGACGTCTAACTGGATTGCATGTTGTGTAACACAAACACTCAGACTCAGACAACACACACTCGGTCGCCTCTCAGGTGACATGGCACAGATTGGGTAAACAAAACAGGTAACTTAATATGTGGTTAAAAGCGTGGCGACGCCCCAAACCACAGGGCTTACTCAATCTTATTCAGCTTTCAGCCTGTGGAGTGACTCGACTGGTGGCGATAGAGGCTGTCCATCACACACATGCACACACACATGCACATGTACACGCACACACAAACTTATTGTGCTGCTGAACCAGTGGAGGTGACACAGTCTCAGTAAATCAGATAAACACCTTAAATGGAAGGAGGATGGGTGAAATGAGTTCAACACAGAGGTAAAGCAGAGGGGGAGGCAGGCTGTGACCCATATTTCTGTGAGAGTAATCGAAACACATTAATTGAATTGGTAACCTGACACAGACTTACTACACAACCCGTAGCGTCTCTGTTTCAATACTCAAGTGCACTCGGAGCTGAAAAGAATTTCTCATCAGCATCAGTTGAGCGACTCAGTTACACACAATACCTCATCTGTGAGAGTAACTGTACTGTTTTAACCCGTAAAGACCCAGTGTGACTTTTGTGTCAGTTCCCAAATGAAATTTTCTCTTTATTTATTTATATAGTTATTATATTATTATCTATATAGTGATCATAAGGAATAGAAATTGGGGGTAAGAGTATGTAAGTTTTTACTTCTTCCTACTCCTTTTTGAGCATGTATAATTTCATTTCATTTGTATTGTTATTATTATTTATTTATGTATTTATTTATTTATTTATTTATTTATTTATTTATTTATTTATTTATTTATGTTTGCTTATCAGTCATTTATGTACCAGTACTAAAATTTTGTTGGTTGATTTTTGTTTTGATTTCACTGTCTACATGTTCGAAATAAAGATTTCATTGATTGATTGATTGATTGATTGATTGATTGATTGATTCATTCATTCATTCATTCATTCGTTCGATCATTCATTCATTCATTTAACCTTTCTTAAATGATTTATCACCATTTGTTATAATGTTATCCTCAGCATTTTGCATTTTTTCTGTGAAAATCATCTATTTTCCTATATTTAATTCACTGATCATATAGATGTTCATCAAAGGTCAGAGTAAATTCAAATGTTATTATATCCCAACAAAACAAAATGAAGAAAAAGTGACTTGTTTAGTAAAATCTATCATTAACTGAACATAAAAATAAGTGTCTCCAACCTCTGTTATTGATCAATGGTGACTCAATGTTGTAGAAGATGATAGAGTTTCCATGTTCACTATGGAGCCTCCAAACGTCCAAATGGGTCATATCTGATGACCAGGAAAAGATGACAAACTGAATTTTACACCAATTATTTACATCTATTAATAAGATTAAAGGATGAACAGTTATTAGACAGTTTATATATCAGTGGACGTTTGAGTCTTTATGGGTTAATGTGTGTGTGTATATATATATATATATATATATATATGTATATATATATATATATATACATATATATATATATATATATATATATATACATATATATATATATATATATATATATATATATATATATATATATATAGTTTTTAATTCTTCAATAATGAAAGCCCGCAAAGCTGCAAGATGTTATTCACTGTTAGAAAAAAGGAAGACGAGATGAAAAAACCTACCACATGTAGCACATATTCACATATTTTTCACACCTCCTCTTCCTTTTCATCCTGCCTGACCTTATCAGTCACACCTCTAACAGCATTATCACTTCATCAACGCTGATAATATTAGCTGCTTCATCTGCAGAAAGAAATCTATCATCAAAAATTACTGATATGAAGGGAACTTTTACTTTTCAGATGTTGGCGTACATGAAACATCCACTGCTAGGACTGACAGGGCTAAAAGTTAATACTGTAATATCGTATCATTGAAGAGTTTTTATACTATGATCGCTCACAATGTACAATTTTGTGTTAAATTAAAAAAAAATCTTTAAAACCTTCATGTACGTAATTATAATACTGAGGATATGATCTGTTGGTTCTCAATGGTCCATGGACTGAAGCTATTTAAAGGAAAACTCTGGGTAAAATTATGTTTTTACGTGTTATCTTGTTAATTTTTTGATTTTTACTCACTGTTTTGCACAATAAATGAACTTCTGGATGTACAGTTATGACAAGCAGCCTCTTATTAGCTTTTATGTCTAATATGTTATATAACAAGTTGAAGTATTTCAGTTAGATGCAGTTAAGTAACAAGGAGTGTTGCAATATGTCTTATACATTCCTGTAGGTGCTTGTTGATCTAGACTTAGTCATTATCAGTGCCTTTGTTGAGTTGTTTGTTTTACTGTTGCAAAGCCAGTCACATTTCTCATAAACCTTTCTTCCTGTTACACATACATTCTTACAGTCATGGCTCTCCCTTTTACTTGACTGGAAAACCACACATTGTAGTGAAACTAGTATTCTCCAGTTCAACCGGTGTGACAAAGCCTTCCTCCCCTACCTTTCTTGGTTCTGGTGTTGTCGTTCTGTCCTTCCTTCTCCTCCCTCTCCTCTCGCTCTCTCCAGCGTCGCACCTGCTCCTCTCTCATCTTCAGGAACAGGATCCTCTTCTGCTCCTCACTCAGGGCCTCCAGCACCTCCGGCTCCACCCACATATCCTCCAAGATTTTAGCCAGCATCCTGCCTCTGTTCCGGGTTCCTCACCAGAGATGGCCGTCAGCCCCTCAGGCTCTCCGTCCGGCGGGTTGAGTTTCAATGGTGCAGGGGTATGATCACTCCTTTTTCCTGCTCTGCTCAGAGTCAGGTTCCCTTTTCTTTGAAGGAGTCTGCTGTGGCCGTGGGATCAGGTACGGCGGAACAGCTGGAGGTCACTCTAGTGTCCTTTGTCAAATGCTCTTCCTCAGTGTAATAGGCTCTCTGGAGGCAAGGGTGCAGTGTGTCCAGGTCAGCTGTGCTCTGAAGGTTTCTGTTGTGGTTTTTCAGAGAGAGAGAGAGAGATAGAGAGGGAGAGATTATATCTACTGTATTGTTCTGCCCCCTCCATTCAATCCTGTTCTAGCTGGCAGAACACAATAGGCCCTGAGCAAATAAGCCACAATGCCAACTGGAGTGTGCGTGTGTGTGTGTGTGTGTGTGTGTGTGTGTGTGTGTGTGTGTGTGTGTGTGTGTGTGTGTATGTGTGTGTGTGTGTGTGTGTGTGTGTGTGTGTGTAGGTGTGTGTGTGTGTGTGTGTGTGTATGCAGTGTTTGCTCCATATACAGTAAGCAGTGTGAATGCCACTGCACAAAACACTGAAAAGCAAACAGGGGCAGGTTCAGTATGTCAACACACTCAGTTATGTATCCATCACTTTACACAGAGGTGGAAAAAGTGTAGACTTTACTCAGGTAGACGTACAGATACTTCATTAAAACAAAACTCTGCTAAAACTAGAAGTGTTATTTCAAGAAGTAAAGAAACAGAAGTACAGGGTCTGAAATGTACTCAATGTACAAAGTAAACAGTTACATTTCTATTGACTGTTTCTGTGCAAAACTAACTGAACCTCACGCCACTTTAACTGTGATTTAGTCATTTACCTCCATTTATTATAATATTATCCTCTGTAGTTTGCCTTTTTCAGTGAAAATCAGGTATTTTCCTGTATTGTATTTGATGAGTATGTAGATTTTCATAAAAGCTCAGATGAAAATTGAAGGTTATTGTATCAAAAACAGAGAAAACTGTAGAAAAAGTGATCTTTTTCAGCAAAGATATCATTAATTGAACATAAAAACAAGTGTGTCCATCCACTGTCATTGAACTCCATGGGTTTTACTGGCGAATCAATGTTGTAGAAGACAACTGTGTTTCCATGTTCTCTACAGAGCCTCTGAGCGTCCAAATGGGTCATATCTGATGACCATGACAAGATGACAAATTACATTTTACACCAATTATTTACATGGATTGATAGGATTTGTGGATCAACAGTTACATGAATTTTTTTCATGCTTTTGGTGGATGTTTGGGTCTTTATGGGTTAATACTAAATGACTATTAAATTTTAGTACTGTCAAATGAATTCTACCTTTCATGTCTGTTCTGTCTTTGACACTTTTGACTTGTTGAATAAGACTGAACTCATTTTTTAGTAAATGTTGAAGAAAATGACAAAATAAGCACTTTATTAACCCAATTAGGAGACTACAAATCTACTTTTATCCTGTTTTCCTCATTACATTTTTCAGATCGTTTTCATCTGGTTGCCCATTTTCCATCTATTTTGTCTTGTTACTTCTTTTAGCTTCTGTTTTGTACTTATATAGGGAAGCCACATAATGATACAACATAAAAAAATCATTCAGAATTCCTTTCAAATATATTAAAACTTCAGTAATAAGCCTGTTGTAAAAATTTAAGGAGTAGGAAGTGCAGATATTTGTTAAAATAGAGGATTTAAACTCATATAAACACTTAAATTAAACCTACTGAAAACTGAAAACTCTACTTAAGTATATGTACTTATCTGTCACTGCATTGACCTACATTCATTTCCTACAGACTAGTCTTAACTATCTAATGTGATTAATGTCATGTGGAACTGAAGTTTGTCTCCATAAGGGAACTGAATCCCCATATGAGAATAATACTGTTAACTCACCCATACACACTGTAGGGTGGGGTATTAACACTATCTGGAAGTAACAGACACAGTAGCTCTCCTCTTTCCTAAACACACATATACACAAACACCACTCTGTTTTTTTTAGCTTCTTATCAACACAACTGATAGCGATCAACAGCCTCTCCAGTAAGTTACCCTACAAGCAGGAAGTCCTCAAGTCCTCTGGAGCAAATTCCCTGAAAAAAAAAAACACCCTTCACCTTAAACCGTGTGTAAACATACTCTATAAAAGCAGTCTCCGCCTCATAGGCTCTTTTGAAAAATGTGAAAACAGTGAGTTGCTGAGCGAGAACCAATAGGGTTTGTGGAGGTGATAAGAGTTCACCAATCTACTCTGGAGGGAGGTTTGACATTAGAGCAGTGGACGTTGACAAAAGGGAAATATTAGCCACCACTTTAGCAACTGAGGTGTGGCTGAGGTTTAAGCTTTTAACCATAAAACAGTAAAATAATAATTAACCTGTTGATACAGAACTGAATAGGAAACTAAAGGGGGATAACTATCCTAATTTTAATGCAAAAAGATGAAAAAATAATACATTTTAGGGTCACATATCTAAGAGTTTGTACAACTAAAGCTGAAAATATCTAAGTTTTTGTCTTGAATCTGCATTTATTTACATTTTGGAAGTTAATCTGAACTCTAAGTTTGCTGTGAATGTAAGATACAGTTTTACCAAACATCAATTCCAGTAATATTTTTATTGTTGAGTAAGGTGTTGATTATTTTCTTGATTAGTCAATCCGTTATTTGGTGTATAGAATGTCACAAAATTGCCCATGATGTCCATAATCCAGCTATATTCAATTTACTGTCATTAAAAAGGTGAAACACACAATATATTCACATTTAAGGAGCTGGAGTTGGAGGATCTTGAAAAAAATCACACAACTTAATCCGATTATCATTTGTCAAAATTGTTATCATTTAATTCAGTCGTTGAAATGATCATTGCAGCTCGAATCCATTCATTTGTGATTTGGAATAAGGATCTGTTTCAGTACTTTCCAGCTGCTCTTGGTGTCTATTGTCTGAATATGGACCAAGAGGCATTTTCATTCATTGTTCATGTATGGAACTCCTGAAGCCCTTTGAGGAACAACACAATACGGCAGAATTTGATACCAAACAGCTTACTCTGTGGAAATTTTTCATACAAACCTCACACCTCTGAGTGGTTTTCTACCTGTATCACACTCCTATAATTAACTGTAGGCTTGGGCACAGAAGCACAAAAGCCCTATTTAAATCAGGTGATAAACATGCTCAACAATCACAGACAATAACACCTCATGCATACGCATCAGTAAACCAACATCACACAATGAGCAGAGCAGCTCAACATCCACAAGCTGGGACTGTGTTGTTGGTACACACATATAAAAGTAAAACACTGGGCTCTGGCGCTCCTCCAACATGCAAATAGGTCCGGGATTTTTTTTTTTTTTCTCCTGCCTCCACTCAGATGTAGAGAGAAGAAAAGCAGCGAGAGGAGAGAAAGGTATGTGCACAGCATACTGAGAGAAAAGTTTGAAAAGTCCCTCAGTCTGAGAAAACACAGGCCATTTCACAGTGACAGCGCAGAGTGTGAGAGATAAATGAACTTAGACGGGCCGTAGAATGGCAATCACAACAAAAGACAGGCAGAGAAAGAAAGAAAGAGGAGAAAGAGAGAGAGTGGACTTACTCAGTGTTTGCCAGTCTGTAGCATCTCCCAGCTCTGCTCTGGGTTTCAGTGCCTCTGTGAGTGCCGTATGATGAGTGTGTGACGTGTGAGCGGGGTGAGTGTGTGTCTTTGTGTGTGTGGGATCAGGTCAGTCGTCAGCAGCAGTGGTATGCAGCCTCAGCTCTGCTCTGCGCATTTGTACTGAATAGGAGTGGGACGTCCTGACATCACAGCATTCATCTTCTTCTCTCCTCCTTCCTCTTCATTTTCTCTTCTCGGTTTTACATTCCTGAAACACTACAAAGAAAAGAAACGTCACCAGTCGGTTAAATATTATCAAGTGGAACATGCCCCTTTATACTCTGTGTATCTGCATGAATAGCTTTACAGTGAAATTGTTCCTCATAGCATTTACTCAACAGGACAGTTCAAGAAACTAAAAACTCTGGCTATTTTTCAAAAAAAGACAAGTAACAGGTCAAGCATGTTTTTCCCTAGAAATGTGACCTCATTTTAAGGAAACATATCTGGCTTTGTTTTGATAAGATATTCCAGTTAATATTGCACTACATATAATCAGTAACAAGGCCAAATAATGATTTAATATTATGTAATTTCACAACAGAAAAAGAATGAGTTGTTTTCCTTATTTTAGAATGAAAACACTTGCCTTATTGTATAAATGGAATAGGATTTGTTGTTCCTTCGTGAATGAGAATCCTTATTGAGTTTTTATTACCCTTGAATATGCCACTTAATCCACCATACCATCATGTTTCTACAGGGTGTCCCATAAGTCTCCATACATAGGAGACATAATACATATGGTTCTAACATGTATTTCTTTATATTTCTTCTTTATAGTTCTTCAGCAGTGGAGGACACGCACTGAAATGTGTTCCCGACAAAATGGCAGTCATGTAGAGCATATTATATAAATAAAAATGGTTTATGTCAAGAAACGTTATTTTTCCTATGTATGGAGACTTATGGGACACCCTGTACAGTATCTCAAAACAGACATCACCTACTATAATAAACTATTGTTAACCAGTTAATACCTTCTTAACTTAAACACACATAATAGACTAAGACTGACCCTAACAGTAAACTTCTGTGTTTTCTGCGGCCACCATGTGATGTGTGGAAAGGGTGATTAGTTAGCTGTAATTCACCACTTCACCACTAGATGTTACTGAATATTACAGAATAAACTTTGACAATAATTACATAACATGCGTTCTAAAATCTGTTAAATTCTACTTTTTTTTGTTTTGTTTTGCTGTTTTTGTTCTAAGTCTCTCTTTTATTTCTTCTTCACTGATTCTTCATATCTGATTAATGCTCCCACAGGAGAGGTTTGTACACCTTTTTGTCCTTAATCATCTGTTTTATTAATGTTTGTAAATACTGGTGGTCCTCTAATGTGTAAAATGAATTTTCATTACATTCATTTGCATAGTTCAAGTTATTGTAATAATGCACATTGTTTCTTTTTCATGCTAGGTTAATTTAATTTCGTTGTACATATGTATAATGACAATAAAGGCATTCTATTCCATTCTATTCTATTCTATAATATGAATCAAAATAGAAAATAGAAAATCTGGGCCTACACATGGTTATGTACTGCACATAAAAGTAGTTGTTTCGAGTCTGTCAGGAGAATAATCCTCCACCTCCAAGGAGCTGGTTGTGTCCAGGTTGATTTAATCCACATAACACAACACAGAGTCCCACTTTCACCCCCTTTTCCCATTTGTTTTTAACAAATCAATCTGGTCATATTATATGCTATGGTTTCCTGTATCTGTATATATTGCTCATTTTTTGTTTGGAGAGTGTAGATGTGTACAAGGACACAATCATTTTAATTTCCCCTCACAGGATTTGTAAAAATACTGGAAAAGTGGGAGCACAGACCAGGGAATGCATGTCAATTTCAGACCTATTCAGTTTATTAATTTGATGTGACTGACAAAAGCTTCATAACCCTGTGTACACCCACTCCCCTCTCCCCCATCTTCCTTTAGGAAGTCCTGCTGAATTTGTATGAAACCATTAATCACAACACCACATGTGCAGGAAGGATCTGGATATTTATTCCACGGGAATTTTTCCGTCAACAGGTTGTTGACTCGACACAGTATCATACCAGCAGTGATTGTTCAGCGCTTACTCCACCCCATGGTGCCAAATCTGAGGAGGCCAGTTGGCTTGTGTAAGTGTCTGCCACATGTTTTTGAACAGGTAGAGCTATTAATATCATAAAGTCTGCATATCATATGTACAGTAGATGACTAACTATGGGCCTGGATATAAAGGGATATGTCAGCTTTACTGTATATGGGCGTGATCTGCTGGAAATATTGACAGTAAATACAGTTTTACGGTAAATACCAGTTCCTCCACCTTCACTTGTATTTTTGAATATACATTACAAGGAAAAACAACAGTTCAAGTAGACTATCATTTATCGTAAGCTTACATAATGCTTACAAAAACAGCATATTAATATCAGTTCTGCGTCAAAGTCAGATGTGAGATATGATGACTAATTAATTAAAACATTAAAACATTGTCACAGTAACTTTGTATGTGTGTTGGATGATTGTCTCCTGAAGTCCACCTCTCAAATACACAAGATCCTGGTCACATTTTTGGACAATTCAAGTTGAGCATATAAACATGTTGCATTTGTTTAGCTAAGTCCACCCTATAAATATTTTTAATAGACTTTTTTGTGACTTTGGTACTTTTAGCACCAGGGTCTTCAATTACAAAAGACAAAAACTCAAACAGTGAAAAAAAGGGGAATCTACTCTAACATCTGACACACGTAGTTTCAGTTAAAATGAAATCCATCCTGTCATTGGTCAATATATTTGAGTTTCCCCCAAATCCTGTGTTTCAGTGATACTGGAGGTAACCTGTTTGTTTGTCACAGCTGGTATCAGGGCAGAAAGCTCAAAGTCTGTGCATCGACACATGACAGCACACAACTTCTAGACTCATAGGGGTCAGGGTAAATTTCAAGTTCATAATTATCAAATGAATGAGTTTAAACATAGGTAACAATAAATAATTAGTAAAAAGATCTACATAAGGCTTTTCTCTGTGCGCTGTCTTTTCTTATCTTCTTATTGTCTTAATCTTTAATCTATTGAGGACATAAATGGAAGAGTAGCCTATATATACACAGACAAACACAAACACAAGCTTTTGTCTTCTTCGTCTTTCAGGTCAAGGTCACATCCGCCTGGAAAAACAAAACACTGATGTGGGTATGGCAGGAGACTTGTTGAAAACATAAACACATCAACTATAAACCAATATTTCTGGGTCAGTAAATGATGACAACAACTGAGCATGTGTGTTTGTTTGTATGAATATCACACGCACATGTTACACTGATAGGACAGATAATAGCGTGTTGTTTTTCTGATCTGTATTTCCTTGTAATTTTTACTGGTACTACGTTACTAACAGGAATGACACAGCACCACAAAATACCTGTCACTTTACTAATGCTTATCTTTCTTGATCTTACCTTAATACTTCCCTGAAATGACACACCTAGGGAAAGTTTCCGCAGTTAGAAACATAAAGGTACTGATTATAGTCAAGGTGTGACAATACATGCTGGAGATAAGGCAGAAAGTCTCAGAGATATGGTTATTCTGTGTGAACAGCAGCCTCTGCTGGACAAAAAGGAAAACAGCAATTTTAAACCAAGATGGCAAGTGTTGCTGTGGGGAACCAGAACCCCACAGTTAATGGACCTGATAAGGATTTACTAAATGAAAGGAGCGATTGTGAACCCTATGAGCTTAAGGACAATATTGCTACGAATTGCAACATTTTGCAACATTACTACACTAGCGTATTATGGACAAAAAAAGAAAGAGGATTTTTATTTTGGGGTGAAATATTCCTTTAAAAGAACACCGACGATTAGAACTGGCATTTTGAAGAAGAAGAATGTCTGGTTAAAAAAAAAATGTGTAGCTAAAACACGATCACTTGATGTCTTGTGTGATCAGGGAACCTAAACCTATGCTGCATAATTTTGACTCCTCTGAGCATATATCTTACAAGTTCTGATAAACTTTATTGGAATTTGGAGTTAAAATAATTGGTCTAACCTTTCAAAACTAGTCACTAAGAATTACTGCTGCCATCCAGATCACATAACCTGAGGCAATCCAAGACACAAGTGTAATTAGTAACATCCCTCAACATAATGAAACTAATTTAGGCAGCTTGCATACCTACCTATGTGGAAAATAGCTGAGAAGCAACTCAAACAATTGCAGTGAAACATACAGTATAGGATGCTAATGTGCTATTGTCATTAAATTAAATTAGAAATGAATCAAACTGTGTCCTGCATTGTGAAGCAGGGAGTTTTAAAATCATGGCAATGACATTAACAAGTTTACAATACACATGCACATAATGATATCAGTAATTATGGTTTTGAAGGAAACTGCCCAAGCAAAAATAAATAAATAAATAAATAATTTAAAAAATACACATATATTATTTTGTTGGAATGCCTTTTAATGTAATTATTTGAAACTTGCTGTGGTGTAATTTATGTCACACAATTCTTATACAATGTCACAACAAAAGTGACAACATTCATTTCCACCCAGAGTTGCATTAATTTTTTTGGCAGGATCTTGTTTCGACGATGGGAGAGTCGTAAACTTATAACTCCATTTCTAAGATAAAAACATAGACGTCATAAAGTCTTCTCCTGCTCATCCTACAGGTCCTCAATGGCGGTTGAACTCCATATGTGAAAATGATGTCTCCTGCTCCTTGAATCACTTGTTCACAGTTTGATCCTGATGAATCCTGGCATTTTCATAGTTGAATATGCCTGTATCATCAGAGAAGAAAAAAATCCATTCATGTAAAATCCTGATCATTCAGTATATTCAGAGCTCACCTCATTTTTTTGGACACATAACGTTGCTGAACCTAGATCTGAACAACTTGAACCAACCCCAGATCAGGCTTGTACTGTAGACACTAGGCATGATGGGTAATCATTTCATCCTTCTCTCTTCTCACTCTGATGGACCCATAAATCTGGAACAGGATCGATCCAGATTCATCAGACCACATGACCTTTTTCCACTGAAACGCAATCCAATCTTTTTGCTCTTTATCAAACTGATGGTTGTTTATGAAATGAGAAGCTCATCACTGCATCAGTTAAAGGGTTAAAGAACATGGTCATAGCTGAAACATATTAATCACCGCAGTAATTATCCTAAGGAAGGATCTTATCTATTTAAATTAGTTAAATCCAGATGGTGACATTTTTCAGGTCGAGGTCAGTGTAGAATCCTGGATCTTGTTTGTCTGAGACCTGATGTCAATTACTGTAACACTACCAAGAATACATGATCACCAGTTTCCTTGACCCCTTATTTCTGCAATCGAACGTGCATAATAAGACAAAAAAAAGAACAGAGCCTGTCAATAAGTCATTATTATCTGCTCAGACCAAATCTGCATAATCCATCTTTGTCTCACTACCTTCTCCACATACTGTTCTAATTTTTATCTGAAATTCAGGCACAAGAATTGTAACATATCTCATGCAACACCAACAATACATGCTGAGGAGCTCATTTTTCTCTTTTAGCCACAAAATTACACTTCCCACTTCCATGCTGTTTAGGGCTCTTATTTTGCAACACGGCCAGGCAGATTTTCCATGGTAAAACTATTGGTATTCCAACAAGTCCTCCCCTCAGCCACCCCATGTTTAATGCATGGACCCCACTGACAGCACGCACTGTGAAGAGGATGTGCATTAGCATGGATTCACATGAGACACATGCAGTTAAATACACGGCAAAGAAGTATTGCTTTAGTCCCCAAAGTAATTTAACAGGCAGAGAGAGCAGTGTGGAAGCGTGCACCCCAGGGTGGTCGATCTAACTTGATTCGGTGATACCGTATGTTTGGGCGTTTTTGCATGAAAAGTGGACTCTCATCTGCATAATGAGTTTAGTAGAGATTCCGCTGACTTTAACTTCATCACACCACACAGTAATTAAGGCACACATAAGCCTCTATACTGTAGATGTTTACAAGCGCGTGTGAGGTTTAATACAGCCAAAACACTTTAATTAGGTTTTATGTGAATAGAAAATTAAGCTGTGTATTCTATGTGAGTATTACCAGGGGAAAAGGTTTAGTGATGAAGTTTAAATGAGTACGGTAGAACAATTCATTTGCAAATGTTTGGTCTGAGATAAGTTTTAAAATCAATGGAAATAGTTTTACGTAAGAGCAGTGGTGTCAATTAAAAATCTTATCATAGCAGCTATTAGGGATTACAAGTCCAAGAGTTATTCAATTTTGCTTGAAGCTTTTAGACCAAGATAATTTTTTGGCAGTTGTTCCATTCAAAAATTGTTCAAGCTCAACATCTTTATCTGAATGAACCAGCAGCGAACTGTCAGACGCCAAAAAGTGAAGCAAGAAAATAACACTCTGAATTATAACTCATTTAAGATACACTGTATATGTTGTAATTTAAATTCAAAGTTAACATTATTTCTAATACAAATATAAAAAACTAAAAAGTTAGATTATCGTCAGACAAGAATAAAGAGCAATGAAGTTATGGCACAGACACCAATGGATTATAGACATACTGTATGAACTAAATCAAATCATGTGGATGGAACATTAGATTTATGTGATCACTAGAGGGAGTAGTGAGTCAGTCTGCTGGTCTCCCATGGTAAGAAAAACTAACACTACAAGCCAAGTGTTGGAAAATTATCAGATGGAATGAGAACCATAAGGAAACAACTTTTAAAGTCAAAGAAAAGAAGTGATAAAAGCTAAAATGCACTGTTGTTTTCACCACTGGACGTAGCTCTAAATGAAAAAAAAAAAAGGAGTTTGATGCTGAAATCACAGTGTTTCTTCATGGGTGAGTTTTATTATGAGGTTTATAAAGTCATTATGTGATGTTTGCTGCCATTTGTTCATCCATGGTTCAGACTAAACTGTTTGGACGTTTCCAGATTTGTAGTGCAGCTATTCAACATCATCATATCTTATCACGCTAATGCTGAATCCATTCCTGGGCAGTGCTATTTGCTTCCCGAAGTGGAGCTATTGACAACACAAAGGCCCAATCCCAATTCACCCCTTGCCCCCCCTTACCCTTACCCCTACCTCTTGGCCCTTGCACTTGGCACTACTCCTTGAAACAGAGTTGCAAGGGGTAGGGGTTGAACCATTCCCCTGTGAAATGGAACAAGCCTTAAAGGCCTGTTATGTCATCAGCAGTCATCGATGCTGCTATAAACAGATGTGATAACTTTGTTTCTGAAAGAATTCACCATGCCGTCAGTAGCTGTAACTGTCTCCGTTGCATGAGCTTTGGGTGTCTTTTTGTGGCTATCAACCGCAAACTGCAGAAATGCAGTCTATAACACATTAAAACTGCATTCAATGGCCAATCAAATGATTAAGTTGTTTATGAAGAAAATACGTACATTTGTGTGTTTCTTTCATCACACTGCTGCACTTTTTTGCTGTGTTTACCTCCATCTTGCCAATGATTTGATCAGAATCATGGGAGATTTCTCATACCCCTCCATTTGTAGTGTGAAAAATCTCCATTTGGAGGGCTAAAACAGCCCTCCCCCTCTGATTCATCGAGAATTGGGACACTCCTACCCCTTCACGTGAACGCACAAAACGGAAGGGTAGGGGTAAGGGGAGGGCCAAGGGGTAAATTGGGATTGGGCCAAACTGTGGGTAAAATGAAGGTGTTCTGTGGTTTTACTGTGGCTGTTTTCTGTCTAAAAACAGAGCTAAGCTAACTATTAGTTGACGCAACACATGAAGATTATAAGACACAGTGTTACTTTGAGTGTAAAAATAGCCAGCTATGAGCTTTAGTTTGAAGGAGAATACTTGGTGATACCATAATACAGATGTGTGTAAACAATGAGCTTCTTATTTTATTCAGTGAGTAATACAGTCTGTGGATACAGTCTGTTGATTCATTGGTGTTTTGGTAAAACTAAGTGTGTTCTGGTTCATGCCTCCCCCATAATGTTGAGAGTTTGGAATATCAACACAAGCCTATATACACGGTTGCCTTTCTGTTTGAGTGTTCATGTCTTTGCCTTAGTTTACACTTTAGAGCAGAGGCAGTGACATGTATCTGACTTGGTTCTACACAGTTTGCAGCAAAATTCAAAGGTCACCACCTACTGCTTCCTAATGATCATAAGGTATGTACTTTTAGCCACGCACATAAGCCACATTCTACACTGTTAACCATCAAGATGAAAAAAATATATATATTTTTAACTTTTCTCATTAAATGATTTTTGACAATGTGATTTATTTTTAATAGACAAAGTGTAACTCGTTTTCAGTATGTAATGATTGTACCTTGTCAAACTTTTGTGTATAAATAGGAAAAAAAGAGGAATGTGTCTGAAAACAAAATTATTTCAATTATATGTGGAACAGTCTATAACTATTTTAGGGATTTTAAGTTCTAGTGCAACTGCCAAAGGCAAATATACTTCTGCATGCCAGGGATTACCTGTATGTTCACCTCTCCATGATAAAATCAATTGGGGAATGGGTTGTGCCAGATGTCATCATATTTCTATATTTACAAATAGAAGGTATATTCCTGTTGACCACCATTATGTTGTTATATTCAAAGTTTTTGTACAGTTCCCTACTTGCATTAACCCTTTCGTGCATAGCGGCCGCTACAGTGGACAGCTATTCTACAGCTGTTCTCCTGTATATTCATGGGTTTTGTTGTTTTAGTTGCATATCAGACAACACAGTGGATGCTTATGCATCATCTCATACACTGTAATTCATACAATTACTGTAACTTTGCTTTTCTTGATTAACCTGATCTGTAGTAACATGTTTGGGTGTAAATCAATTGCTAGTTGTTATTTTACTGTAATTAACAGTTTTCTTAAACAAAAAGTTTTTTTTTTTTTTTGCATATTATCTCCATGACGTGAGTAATTACTTAAATGTGAGAAAACATCAGATTAGCTGCATTAAAAATGTTTATATTTTATAGGTTTCACACAGTATATCACTTTCTAAAATTGTGTATTAAATACATGTTTCTTTTCTTCAAAAATTAAACACATGGTGTCCAGCTGAGTGGACATTTTTGTAACTCCATAAAAAATAGATTCATTAAAAAAAAATTCAATCACATTGTTTTTTCATGCCTAAAGAGGAATAAAAACACTCAGGAAAAAAATCTTGACTAAAGTTCTCATGATTCATGCATCAAAGGGTTAAAATTTTGAAAATTGGGTCATTTGGGCTGAAGGTACCAAACATTATTGTTGTTTTCTTATTGCTTTATGCACATGAATTTCCAAACTGTATGATGGACACCTAAGACTGACAGCTGAAGGTGAGTAGAGCACTCAATACAGGTGGGTATAAGAAAACATATACTACATACTACTGCATTAGTAGTAGACTCTTACTCACAAAGTATTTTTCTCAAGATTTAGAAAAAAGAAAAATTATAGGACAGTAAATTCTGTTAAAATCTCAGTGTATTTTGTTTTGTTAGTTTGTGTTAGAGTCTGTGATAGGAGCTGGCCATTTGTCCAATTCTAAGTTAACTACTATTATAGGTGTAGACATTTGAGACTGTTGTTAGCTTATAAATGGACAAACAAACCAGGCTCCAACTCTTGACTTGATGTAAGCACATGGATGAATGCAAATATATGTAAATACGTGTTATATAATTGAAGGTAAACTAAGTAACATTTTGAGTTTGGATTTACAAAAAACTCCACAAAGCAAACAATGCAGAAGATGTGGTTGGTTGTAGTTAGTGAGTGATTTACTGAATGGGAGACCAACCGGCAATGGAGATAAAACAACCATGAAAGACAAAGATAAAATGTCAGATTATGTTTTGTCTCTGAGACAGAAATGAGCAAAATGAAGTGGGTTTGTTTGATTTTTACATTGTCCTGCCTGTGTACCATGTGTGATGCTGTTGGTTGCTTGTGGTAGAGACACACTGCCCAAAGGTCGACGCCCAAAAATATCCCAAAAACAGCAAAACACAAAGCAGAGGGCAGAGTCTCTGCAGCTAAATGCACCACCATGCACTGGAGGTGATGACTGAAAAGGACTATTAGAGTCTATGTAGTTTAGGATTTTTTATTTTCATCTTTTTGAATGTCATTTATTTTGGCTTTAACCTTTTGCTTCTGCTGTACAGATTTATAATGAATTTGAAACCGTTATATCTGAAATTTGTGTATATGTTAGTTATCCTTTCTATATACAGGAGTTCTACATTATATCTTCACAATTATGAAAGGCATAGTGAGGATTTAGGAACTGAAACACACCTTAACTATGACAAAAAGCAGTTTGTGTCTGAATTATTCCACACATCTTCAGACTTTATAATCAAAACAAACGGTATTATATACATTCCACACTGTGTGAGAAACACTCACTTTAAGATCTTCCCACTGTATTTAAAATGTAAGTCAGCAAAATACACATATATATAATACTCTCAAAAATTCAGCAAGCATCCATATTGCTGTCTGAGCCATCAGATTCCCCCTGCGCTTCATCAAATTTCTTCCTCATTTTTCATATTCACACAGTTCTGCTGGACTCATCCCTGGATACAGATCAGTCTATTTACCATGCACTGACACCAAAGCACCTCTTTTAGCATTTTTATGAGATAAGCAGTTTTAGAAGTACTAAAATCGAGGCTCTGAGTTTAATATCATCCAGTTCGTGACAAGATCCCATAGTCATTCTGGGTCCAGCCTTTGTTACCATGAAATTAAACCCAAAATACGTAGCATTTGTATTTTATAACATCTAGAAATGGTTTGGTTTATATCATACATTTTCTTCACTTGTAAATGCACGTTAAATTAAATGGTCCTTATGGAGTCTGTAGAAAATATGTCCTCTAACTATAGGTTCTATATGTGTAGGTAGGGGTGTTAAATTTGCATTTGACAACTCTAATACTGCTAAACATTAATGCTTTGATAATGCTAACATTTCATGCTTTTTGTGCCTATTTAACTACAATGAATTGATTGAATGTGAAAATAACTAAACTCGATGTGAATGACACTGTAATCTATTATATGGAGCTACCTCTCTGAAATACTCATGCAGGGCTTTTATTGTAACAAGTACTATAGTAAGTGACGGTCTGCTGTTGTTTTGACTGTGATGCTGAGCAGCAAATACATACTGCTATTTCTGTTTCATCCTGAAATAAAGAACAATTGCATTCACTGATGTTCTTCTGTTGCTTTTGTTTCTGTTCTGTTTTTGGTTGTTGTTTGTTTCTCTTTCTGGGTCTTTGTCAATGTCTGTTCATGTAGAACCCCTGTCCTGTTCTCCCAATAGGTAACCCACATTCAGTAATGAAATCCAACCAATGGGGGAATTGATCTAAGGTTCAAAACCCTCTTGCAGATCAAAAGTGTCAAGAAACTCGTAGCATCCAGTACACTTATAATGGAGGCCAAAAAATGAAAAAAAAAAAAAAAGAAAGAAAGAAAAGAAACATTGCAAAACAAAACAGTATAAATAATCAAATTTATATGGAACCCCACAATAACTAAAGTGGTGAAAATCTGAAATAAATTATGACAGTTGAAGATATAACTTTTTGAGACAATTCCCAGTGTTATTTCATAGTAATTTAAAGCTGCAGTGTTTAATAATTTCATAGTGTTATTGAACAAAAAATTCCATTCTTACTGTACCTTTCAGCCTGTTGTAATTCAGGTGATCAAAGAGAGCATGAGACTTATGCTCTTATTCTCTTTGCATGTATTTTTGGCCTGTACAAAATCTACCCTGTGGTACCTGAGTTTTCAGACATGTAGGATGGTTAAATATATGACTGACAGCTGTACTTACCAACTGCTGATCAGATTCTGTCAGATATGACGTGGTAAGGACTCCACTGCTCAACTTCGGCAGTGTCTGAAATTCCATATTAACATGCTAATTAGTTGACAAACACAGTATGCACGACGTTTAATATGTCCAAAACTATATCATGAAACCAAATTATAGGTCGGTATCACAGTATGCAAGCCCTGGACACTTTGCCAGCATAAATATCCCAGAATGCATTGCAGTCATGGGAACAATGGACTATGGCAGAAGGCAAACAAAGGCCAGTAGCTGTACTTACACAGATGCTAGTACAATCTGTAGTATTACACAGATATCAGCACAGTCCATTGTATCACCCAGATGCTAGTACAGTCCATGGTACTATACACATGCATGTAGAGGTGAGGTTGAGCAGTTACCTAGGTTACCACTGGTAAGGAAGACTTCAGGAAGTAATATAGTATCCACACCTGGAGCAGTGTGTCCAGAGAGATAGCAACTGTGCATTTACACAGAAGTATGTAAAATATTGGTATAGATTTCCTATATGTAGTAAATAATACAAGATTTCAGACAGACCCTTAGTCTTTTGATTTGGAACAGTAGGAGAAAGCTGCAAAAGGAAGGGGTGTATTTGCAAATTATGGCATTTTCCCCCCTTCATTATCAATAACATCTGGTACCTTGCAGAAAATGTCAGCATATTTGTCGATTCTGTGTGCAGACAACCAAAGCATAATTGGGACCAACTTGGCTCACGGACCACATACAAAATAACGTTATCCATCAAATGTCACATGTCCGCTCAGATCTGAAGGAAACTCTCAAGACAACCCCAGTTACAGTGTGATGGCTCCTCCTGTGTTTGACAAAGTTGTTGTGATTAGAGAAACAGTTGGACTTCCATATTTTCCTAAGACTTACATATTGACAGCTTGGCACAGAGAGGCCAAGTGTGGCACTGTTGCCATGACGACCACTCTGTCTGTTGACCTGGCTGCCCAGCGCACTCAGAGTTTGTACACACACACACACACACACACACACACACACACACACACAAACACACACACACACACACACACACACACATGCACACACACACAACGTTTTACACACATGGCACATTCTGTCAGCATGTTGGCAAGGTCGCCAGTGTTTTCCTTGCTTGTGTGTCTGGCTGTCTTTTCTGTCACACTCTCACACTTACACACACATCAACACAGAGTGGGCTTCTTCATAAACAATCTCTATTGTTACCACCCCTCTTCAGCTGACTATAAAGGACAAGTGGGCACAGGTGGAAGTGGCTGATGCTTAAATGAAGACCCTCCCCCGCTCTATTTGCCTCTGTCACGTGGAGGGATGTGTGTCATTGTAACCCACTTTTCCATGCCTGTGGATATAATGACCCAGATGAGGGCCACACATACACATAGTCACACACTCACACACACATGTGCTGACATGTCGTGTCCCCCTCGTCCTTACAGGTAATGAATGCTGATGAGGTAGTCAAGGGAATCGCTGGTGTCTGACACAAAGCTGTGCAGCTAAATAATGATGTCCAACGTGAAGGTAGGAGGGATGTTTCTTTCATTCAGGGGAAACCAACGCAAGATAAATGTTTTGGAACAAGGCCATTACGTTACTGAGGATGCCTTAGTGCCAAAATGTCTGCCTCTCACTGCAATCCCTCTCCCAGAAGTGTCAAAACAATTATCTGTCTTGAACCGCTGTCCAGTTTTACAAAGCATGATATAACAATGTTTCAGCTAGGTAGTAGCTATAGTTACCATTCGATAAATATTTGGACATATTTCTTTCTCTCTGACAGCTCAGGCTGTAGAGGCTAAAAAACAGGACTTTGCTCATATATGATTTTTTTTGTAATACAAATAACCCTGATTCTACTCATTAAATACAGCACTTTCTTATTTCAAAAAACTTTTATATTACTCTAAATCACTATTTTTCACAATCCTGTACTGTGGAGTCTGGTGAATATGAAGATGCAGCTATGACAGAGGTATTGGTGGGACACTGTTAGTGCCTGTGTTCCTCCTCATCATCTGCATATGAATACACTGACTTTCACTGCACATCATACTATAAATAAAACTGTGCTGACTTCAACAGCCTCCAAGTTTAGTTCACTATGACACTGTGATGCTTGCAACATTTTTCTTATTGTTCTTTTTGCACATCAAGACCCTGACCAATTGGAATCAGCAGTTCAGCCAAAAATATGAGTTAGACAGGGAATTCTGCTCTATCAATGCAATATTTTGCAATGGAAAAAAATGGTAATAAATATCAACAAATACAGAGGAGAAAAAAACTGACACTGTGTTTATGTCCTTCTGTTTATGATTTATTTTCTTCTACTGGAGGGGGTCTACTGTGCACGTGCCATTTATAACGAGAGTGTATTATGGTAAACAGAGTTCAGATTATAAAATAATGTGAACAGCCAAACAAAATATGACCTGAACATTAATCCTGAGTAGAGCACTGAGGGCTTGCAGTGTGAACATAGCATATAATGAGGAGATTGATCTGTATCTGTGAGTTTAGTTAAGAAGCAGAGCAAAGAAGCCGTTAGCTTACTATAATGATTATCAGCAGGTGGGAAGAGCTATCAATCCATGCACCCATCCTCCAAACTATTCATTTTGTTTCAGCGTCATGGTACCAACAGGAGGAGCTAAGATGTCCACACTGCATCAGCTTCCCTCAGCCCCACCTAAGAGAACCTCAGTCCCCATGCAAGCTGTGAGAGGGAGGCCCATGCCTGGAGGACCTCTGAAGGGAGGCCCCCAGAGGACTTCCTTACCAGGTGCATGAACCGGCTCTTTTAAATATGGATGAACAGTAGGTCTACTCTGTACTCAAACGTCTCACCTGGATATCAGAGGGAGGAAGACTCAGCATGCTGTAGGGAAAACTTTGCTTTTGTTTTGTTTTTTTCAGTCATTGCTCAGAGTTCATGATAAGGGTAGAGATGAAGACAAGCTGGTATTTCAAGAGCTTAACTTCATGCCATAGCATCACCACTATAAGAAAACGACGGTATCACTGCAGAGGTAGCACCCAAAGATACACACAAACAAAACCAGTTCACAATAAATTGCAAAACATGCCAGCTAAAAACTTAAAGGCTCTCTATATTTGTATTTTTTAGTTTATAAGTGGAATGTAACTACAATATTTCTTAGTGAACTTCACCTGGGTGGACGGATAAACTTTTACATCAAAACTGGGCAAGTTCCAAGTTTTTAAAAAAAATAGCATGTAACTTATATGTATGAATAAAAATACATATATCATGTTCATGAGGAAGTGGCAGGTGGTGACCTTTGAATTTTGTTGCAAGAGAACCAGGCTAAATATATGTTACTGTCTCTGCGCTGAGATCTCATACAGAAAGGCATCATGCTCTGAAGTTACTTTTATTACTTGTTTGGGGGACTTATGTTTACTTTAGAAGCTGTACTTGTAAACACCTCCTATAATCCCTGTAACACAGCATTTTGAAGTTATTTATGAAAATGATTACAAGAAATAAGTTCTTGAAGGTTGCCATGGGAGTCTCAGTAAAGCCAGCTCATGAAGTTTTTGAAGAAACTTTTTGCCATTTGATTATCCTCTGCAGCATCTTCACACACAGCCACATGCCCACAAACATACACATGTGGTTAATATCAAATATCAGTGATGCACACATGCTTTTAAACTCCAAAGCATATTCCGCTGTGAAGTCGTCTGATCAAAATCAAAGACCCACACCATGTGCACAGACGTTTTCCAATGTGTGTGTGTGTGTGTGTGTGTGTTGTATTTGTGCCTATAATGCCTCCTGCTTGTGTGTGTGTGTGTGTGTGTGTGTGTGTGTGCCCCAGCTGTCTCACAGAGCTCCCTGTTGTTTGGCCTGCCGTGGCAGACGGAGCTGGTGCTGTAAACTCTGTGGATCGATGCTCGTTTGGTGGATTTCTCTCTTTAATTCCACCTCAGTCAGCAGCACTGCATCTTATTCTCTGCAAAAGTGTGTGTATGTGTGTGTTGTGAAGTCTTCTGTACACTCCGATACATCTGTGTGAATAGGTAGTCCATGGACGCCTGTGTGCATCTCTATCTATGTATTGAGTTGCATGTGTGAGCATGTGCAGAGGAATGCTGCAGGAGGTCTTGGTGTGTGGATACTAACACAAACTAGAAACACACCCACACAAAGAGCTACTCATGCAATAGAGACTTAAGATGCACCATCAGTCAGGTCTAGCACCTCCCCCTTGCTTTGATTACGCTCACAATGTTAGTACTTGAGCAGACCATCATCATCAGTAGATTGATTTATCTTTTCCACTACCTGCTTTCATTTAATGTGCTCATGCCTGCGTACTTTGTGGGTACACATTAAAACACACACCCCAGCATGCTCGATGGCACAAACCCATTTATACATATTGTGACACCACAGCCGCGCACATTAACACACTTATGTGTACCAGCGCAGGAGACCACCCACCCATACAAACCAAAACGCAAGCTGTTAGCTTTTCCTCCACACCAGCGTCCTCCCCCCTCTCTCCTATTGTCACATCAGGGATTTCCAGTGGTCCCAATGTGTTTGCCGCCATCATGGGCCTGCAGATGTCACTCAGCTGCAGACACACCTCTTCATTTATCCATCCGTCCATCCCTCTGTCTCTCGTGGGACATAGAGGCGGGACAGAACAGGGAACAGCGAGTGCATGTGTGTGTTTGTGTGTAGAAAAGGGGGAAGGGAGCTGGGCAGGTTAATGAATTAGTAATTAGGATTGACACTGCGTCTGTAGTGGGTTTCCCCCAAACTATTTCTACCACCTCCCTTGGTCATCTGTGCCTCCTCTGAATCCTCATCTTCATCCTGCCCCGCCCCGCCCCCCTGGCCCCTATTCTCTTTCATTGCATAACCCCCCTCCCTTTTACCTGTCTGGCTGTGGGCCTCGCCTCCCTAACCTCCTCCACTTGTCTTCAGACAGTTCTTTTGTTCTGTCCACATCGTCTCTTTCCTCACACCTTGTGCATCTTCCCCACACATGCACATTTAATTCCCATTTCCACTCTTCCTCTTCTCTCCTTATCTCAGCCACACCCTCCCTCTGTCTCTCCTTCTAATGTGCTATTGATCACTGGAGATCACTGAATTGGAGGCTGATCTTCTCAATCCATGCAGACATTTCACTGAAGCTTTGCACTGCCTTTGCATTTCAAGGGCTGTACTCCAGATCCCTGAAGAATTAGGTTTGAAACTTGGCAGCAGACAATACGTAGCCATATGTGTGTTGGTACAGAGCTGCTGTGCCTCCAGTATGACCTTGAGGTGTAACAAGGTGAGTGTCAAAACCCTGTTTGTTGTAAAAGGCAATACAAACTGTTTAAATGGGCTTTTGTCTTTTATGTAACTGTGCAGGTTTTGCATTTGGGAGATGAGAAAGAGCTGAATGGGAGGAAATGAGATATGAGTGGTGAGCATATGCTACTACAGTGTATAAATGTCCTTTAGGCTTTGTCAAGGGCAGAGTGGACAGCTGATTTATAGTACTAGTACTGGGGAAAAAAATGAACTGCGGGTTCTTCAGAAAGGTGTATTGCTGACCAATCTGCGGCGTTGTATGTTTTTCATCTGCCATACACTGAAAACTGGATAGACTTGATCAAATCCAACACCAATCAATTTCTCAGCTTGACAAGCAGAGTGAGATATACATTATAGTCTGCTTTAAAGATACAAAAGTACAGTATATTCATAAAGTTTTGCAGGAAATGTGAGCTGGCACTGGAAAACTATTCATCATTGTTCTCTGCATAGCTGGTTGCCTTCACTGCAGTGGTTTAATTAGTGGTATTTCTCTTTTGAATAGGCTGTAATTACAGTCCTTCCACAAAGACAAGAGTATTGACAATATCCTCCAGAATGACTAGCACCTTTAGAAAATAGTAACAGCCAAAGATCAGCAGAAAATATAAACCACAACAATGGCTTTCTGTGGTGGAGGAGCTGTAATGATACGTTTGAGTGCTTACTGTTAAGACTGATGGTAGATTTCTTGGTGCCAATCAGTCTCTGATATGGGCTGTTTGTTCTAAAATCTTTGAAATCAATAAAAAGCAGCCTGTTGGAGGTTTCATAGGCTGTGTTTTCTCTCACACACATCAAATTCCTATCTAAACCAGGCTACAGCTGACCAATACTACTTCCAGGATATGACAGCTGCAGGACTTTAGACCTTGGACAGAACTGTTTGACTGTCTGTAAATCATCTGCATGTTTATTTAGTTCAATTCTCCAAGTTTTCCCCCAATAGAGCCCCTCCTCAGCCCTAACCCCAATCAAATAAAAATCCTCATGTTAACGTGGATAACTCATTCCTTTGGGTAAAAGGTTCTCTGAGCATCCTTGCATCCCAGTCTGGGAACCACTTCATGATTAGAATAAAGTTTTAATGATATTTTAATGCATTTATATCAGCAGTGACCGGAGAGAAGAGTGGCTTGTGTCAACAGTGATAATCTTCACTGCAGGATACAGTGTCTGATATCAACAGGCCCTCGAGACGCGTCCCGAGTGATGGTGCTCTCTCTCGTGCAGTCCGGTACAGTCTCACGCGCGCACGGAGGCTCCGTCGAGAGGAGGAGACGGGGGAGGACGCGTCCGTTTCTCCAGCCATTCATCATCAATCCGTGATCCGTGATCGCTCCGGACCTCCCGCTTGCTCCTGCTAGAGCTGCACGAGAGGCGCGAGACCACACTGCTTCTTGTCCGGTCGGCGGCGAACAACGGTCTCACGCGCACACTGGTGATAGAGAGAGAGAGAGAGCGAGAGCGAGGGGGCAGCTGGGAAGGACGAGAGAGAGAGAGAGAGAGAGAGAGAGAGAGAGAGAGAGAGAGAGAGAGAGGGAGAGAGGGGAAAAAAGAGCCGTCTGTCAGTGTTATTCCCCGGTGTGGAGGTACAGAGGCAGAGGGGGGAGAGAGAGGACCACCAGCGCTGTAAAACTCTCATTTTGACCCGACTCAACGCATTTCACCGGTGAGTTACAAACGCTGCGTTTTTATGTAGGACACACGTTGACAGAAGTGTTATCATTCGGAAGCTAGTAGTCACGTTAGCGCCTGTATCAGCGTTTTAGCCAACCCTGCGCTCACATGTATTTTAGTTTATAAGGCAGACGAGCTAAAGCATTTCTCGTGGGCGCTGCGGTCCTTCTTTTTCTTGCTAATCTGTGACCAAAAAATGCTCACATAGCTTTAGCCCACCGGCAGGCTTTAGACAGCAGTGTTTGTTGAGCTAATATAGGCTGAAAGATATGTGCAACGTGCGGGCCGTGGGATTTATTTTATATATATTTATATATTTATATTTATATATTGAGGTTTTTTTTTCTTCTCTTTCTGTCTGTCCCCCGAGAAGAGGAAGAGAAAAGCGTTTCCTTTCCGCTTTTAGGAGGACAAGTCGGTCTTGAAACGCAACCAAGGTCTATTTTGGAGGAAAAGAAAGACACCGGCCTCATTTGAGCTTGAACCGTGTCTCCCAGCCATCCTGTTGTCATGGTTACTGGCTCGAGGAGGCTGGGAGAACACTGCTGTCTCGCGCTGTGTGCTCTCTCTCTCTTGCTCTCTCTCTCTCTCACACACACACACACATAAAGAGAGAGAGAGGGGAGAGAGAGACAGACAATAAGCCTTGTCTGCTGTTTGTTTATATATTGGAGATTCATGCAACCTCGCTAAGAATTGTAAAATGATCCTATGAACGTTTGGGAATAAAAGCACACACTCATCTCTTATTATAACACCATTCAGGACATTGGGATCTCTCTAAAGTCCACCACCATCAGACACCCAGTGCCTATATTATAAGAATGTAGACATTTTTTGAGCTTCTGGCCCAAGCCTACCCCAGTTTCTCCAGGATGTGGGCGGCTTCTTTAAAACAGGTGTTTGATAGCAGCTCCTATTCCTTATCCCAACCTCGCTATTCTCCTAATTACAGACATTTACATGTCTAGCCTAGATCCATTGTAATTCATTCTTTCAGTACAACTGTGGGTTTTCCTATGAACTGCACAATCTGCAGTGTATTCATGTTGAACTGAAGGTGTCAGACATCCAGACACACCAGCAGCAGTTCCAGACAAAACTGTTTGTCTCTTATTCGTCACCTGAATTTCTCTTATTATCATCTTGCTGGTTAGATCTGTTTTATTATTATTGTTTGGCCACAAGTGGGGATCAGGATGGAATATCACCAAAAATAGTCAACATGCAATAGATTTTACATTCAAAGACCTTGCACTTTCAAACCATGCTGACACACTGTTATTGTATCTGTCTGTTGCGAAATAGATTCTTTTTATTATTATCAAAGAAATGTGAAAATAGAGAACACATGCATTTTTGTAAACCATTCACTTCAGTAAGGGCATGTGGTCTGCTTCTAATAGAGGGATTTTGCATGACAAAAAGGTAGAACTCTGGGAACTGGCTTTAAACAAGATAAATGACCACATTACAGCAAGCATGCATTTTGATATAAGAATTTAAACTGACAAAACGTGAGTGGATGGTTGACCTTGACGGCATAGAAGTGACATATTGGGGTGATTTGGGTGAGCTGAGTTACTGTTAACGTGTCAGGATCTGTGCCTGGGTGACTCTTTGCTCCTCCCTTTTGGTCATGGACCTGTGCCTGTGTGACCCTCAGCTCCTCTTTTGTTATAATCATTATCATCATCATACTCACCTGCTGGCGCTGCGTGGCTGCAGCCAATTACCATTGGCCTATTTAAGGATTAGGTTTGCAGCCATGCAGCGCTGGTCCATTAATCCTCTCTCCTTTCCATAGCCCGGACATTTGATCATATTCATCCACGGACTCTGACTCAGGTTTTGTATGTTTTTTTTCCTATGGACTCTACTTTAGTTTTTGTATTAGGTTTTTCGTTGTCTGGTTTTCATTTTTTGTTAAATAAACTTGTTATTTTTTCCCTTCAGTACTGTGCATTTGAGTCCTCTCATTTTCCCCCTCGTGACAGAATGGACCAGCCATACCTGGACTCAGCCGGTACTGAAGGGACCCGTTTTTTCGTTTTTCCGTGTTTTTAGTTTTTTCATCCCTGGTTTCGTTTGTCTTTCCTTAGTTCTCCCCTTGTACCGTCGCTCCGCGCTTCCCTGCCCCATATCCGGCTTTTCTGAGACTTACCTTTGTCCTCAGCTCTGGCGGCTCGGTCTCCTCCGTGCCGGTTGGTTCTGGAGGTCCCGGATCCGTCGGGTGCATACCCCGGTTTGTTCTCCCGGTGTATCTGTCCTCTGTTTGTTTCCTGCCTTGTATTACCGGCGTTCCCATGTCATGTGGGGTCCCGGACCATGTTGAGTCCGGGCTCTCCTCCCGTGTTGTTTTTTCCGGTGCGTTTCTGTCTCTCGTCTGTTTCCTGCCTCGTGTTTCCAGTGTCCTGTTCCATGTGGGGACCTGGGCCTTCGTGGGGTCCGGGTTCTTCTCTTGTGTCTTTTCCTTCGTGTGTCTAATGGTTCGAGTGAGTTTATTAGCTCTGATCTGCCTGTTCATGTTAGTTTGTTTGTTCTGCTTGTTTTATTCGTTCCTCCCTGTCTCTCTCTGTCCGTGTGTGCCGTTTTCTGAGTGTATTTCTCCGTGTGTATTTCTCCGTGTGTATTTCTCCGTGTGTATTTCTCCGTGTGTATTTCTCCGTGTATTTGTCTTTCTGTGTATTTTTCAGTACTACCTGGAGGCTAGTACGCCGTCTGGTAGTTTCCCCTCCTTGAAGTCCGGTTCCGGCCGCGCAGCGTTTTCTGAAGCCTGATTCAGTATGTCCGTGCAGCGTTCCTGCAATCTGATTCTGTCTGTTCGCGCAGCGTTTTTTAAAGCCTGTTCCTGTCTGTTCCTGAAGTCCGGTTCCGTCCGGCAGCGTTCCTGAAGTCCGGTTCCGTCCGGCAGCGTTCCTGAAGTCCGGTTCCGTCCGGCAAAGTTCCTGAAGTCCGGTTCCGTCCGGCAAAGTTCCTGAAGTCCGGTTCCGTCCGGCAAAGTTCCTGAAGTCCGGTTCCGTCCGGCAAAGTTCCTGAAGTCCGGTTCCGTCCGGCAAAGTTCCTGAAGTCCGGTTCCGTCCGGCAACGTTCCTGAAGTCCGGTTCCGTCCGTCCACGCAGCGTTCCTGTTTCCCCGTCTCGGCCTCGCTCTTTGTGTCTCCCCGTCTCGGCCTCGCTCTTTGTGTCTCCCTGTCAGTCCAGAGTCCGTTCCCCTGTCAGTCCAGTCTCAGAGTCCGTTCCCCTGTCAGTCCAGTCTCAGAGTCCGTTCCCCTGTCAGTCCAGTCTCAGAGTCCGTTCCCCTGTCAGTCCAGTCTCAGAGTCCGTTCCCCTGTCAGTCCAGTCTCAGAGTCCGTTCCCCTGTCAGTCCAGTCTCAGAGTCCGTTCCCCTGTCAGTCCAGTCTCAGAGTCCGTTCCCCTGTCAGTCCAGTCTCAGAGTCCGTTCCCCTGTCAGTCCAGTCTCAGAGTCCGTTCCCCTGTCAGTCCAGTCTCAGAGTCCGTTCCCCTGTCAGTCCAGTCTCAGAGTCCATAGCCCTGTCTGTCCAGTCTCAGAGTCCATAGCCCTGTCTGTCCAGTCTCAGAGTCCATAGCCCTGTCTGTCCAGTCTCAGTCAGCTCGAGTCATGGGTCCAGCCATAGTCCAATTCCAGTCGATGTCTGTAGTCCAGTCAGTGTTCGGTCTGTCTTGTCTCAGTTAGAGTCACTAGTCCAGCCATATTCAGTTCCAGTCAATGTCCTAAGCCCAGCTGGAGTCCTGTCTGCCACAGCCCTGGAGGTCCACGAACCAGGGGATTTTTCTGTCCTGTTTTGGAGGGGTTCTCACGTCCTGGTCGGGAGGTTTCTCCATGATCTGGTCCGGAGGGGCTACATCATCCTGGTTTGGAGGTTTTCCACGTCCTGGTCCGGAGGTCTGTCCTGAGGTGCTTCGGCAGTCTTCCCGGAGGCTCTTCACGCCGCTTCACCGGGAGGTGCTTCAGCCTGTTCGCCCTGAGGTTCTGCAGCCAGTCCGCCCGGAGGCTCTTCACGCCGTTTCACCGGGAGGTGCTTCACCCTCTTCGCCCGGAGGCTCTTCACGCCGTTTCACTGGGAGGTGCGTCAGCCTGTTTGCCCTGAGGTTCTGCAGCCAGTCCACCCGGAGGCTCTTAACGCCGTTTCACCGGGAGGTGCTTCACCCTCTTCGCCCGGAGGCTCTTCACACCGTCCCACCGGGAGGTACTTCAGCCTATCTCCCCTGTGGTTCTTCATGCCCCTTTTGCCAGGATGCCCTGGTCTTCGTGGGGGGCTTTTTCGCATCTCTGGGGACGTCAGGATGCCGTCCCTTGAGGGGGGGGTCCTGTCAGGATCTGTGCCTGGGTGACTCTTTGCTCCTCCCTTTTGGTCATGGACCTGTGCCTGTGTGACCCTCAGCTCCTCTTTTGTTATAATCATTATCATCATCATACTCACCTGCTGGCGCTGCGTGGCTGCAGCCAATTACCATTGGCCTATTTAAGGATTAGGTTTGCAGCCATGCAGCGCTGGTCCATTAATCCTCTCTCCTTTCCATAGCCCGGACATTTGATCATATTCATCCACGGACTCTGACTCAGGTTTTGTATGTTTTTTTTCCTATGGACTCTACTTTAGTTTTTGTATTAGGTTTTTCGTTGTCTGGTTTTCATTTTTTGTTAAATAAACTTGTTATTTTTTCCCTTCAGTACTGTGCATTTGAGTCCTCTCATTTTCCCCCTCGTGACATAACGCTCCAGTAGGCTGGTGTGGCTAGTTGGAGGCTCTGTGGTCATGCTGGTTTGACTTGAAGGCAAGAAGGTTAGAAAAACACCCTGGACTGCTTCCAGCTCCATATTTTCCTGTTTTCCTGTCCCAGGCGAACAAGCAGGAAATACTTCTCCCCTCTGTCTGCATCTGTGCATTTAACACAGTATTTTCAAAAGGTGACTCAATATCTCTTTGCCATATGTGTGTGTGTGTGTGTGTGTGTGTGTGTGTGTGTGTGTGTGTGTGGGCTGCAGCTCTAGTGCTGCATTAAGCCTGCATATTATGAACAGGGTCAGTAGGTCATTTATAGTATGAGACTGCAGCGTTTTTTCGCAGCTTGTCTCTTACTGAGGAGAGGAAGATGGAGGACAGGATAACACTTTATTTTGGATATTTTCCCCTTAGCTACAACTCTGATGATCTAATATCATCCATTAGTGTTCAGATGATAGCTTCATAAATTAATTTTATACTTATTTCCACAGCATCTGTAATTTTGTCCTGGTGGTCTTTGTCATCCCCGGCTTGGTTTGAAAGAAGGATTTGTACAATGTTCATATTGACTTCATTTCTTTTGCATATTTCTGCAAATGCTGCAAACCAACAAAAGAGCTAAAGCTGCTTTTTCATTACTAGATTACAGAAAAAACTGGTTCATAAATGTTATTATTGCTACTCAAGCTTCTTCAGTAAGAATGTACTGCTCTTCTATAAATTAATATCTAATCTGGTTTACCAAATTGGGATCAGTATTTTCCTGACATTTTCTGAATGCTTGATGAGTTAAGCAAGAAAATGTGTCCTTAGTTGCAGCCCTAGCAGCCACCTGCAGTAGGTAATACTTCTGTGTGGACTGCTTTTTCTGTTTGTGCTTTGTGATTTACATTTACCAACACGAGTAATTAATTAACTCATTGTCAATGATTGCAGTGAAGTGCTATCACTGTGTTCTTCACATTATGTGTCAATATTGTGGTGCTACAGAATCCTTCATGGTGACATGTAGCATAGACAAAACAGTCGCAAATGTTGTTTAAAATGAAAAAACTGCCTGCGCCACAAAAGTAATGAGGTCAGACAAGTTAAAAGTGGTCAGTTGGCTGCCATTTATACCACTTAGACTGAGTGACGCTTAGGAGAATCTGCAGGCAAATGGGTGCTTATAAAATGACTTATTAGCTGGGTAGAATGATATAATTATTGCTAGATAGATAGATAGATAGATAGATAGATAGATAGATAGATAGATAGATAGATAGATAGATAGATAGATAGATAGATAGATAGATAGATAGATAGATAGATAGATAGATTAAAGGCTTTATAGACAGAGAATGATTTTGTGCCATATCTTGATGCTGTGACTGAATCACTTCTACTAAAATTGCATAATATTGTGTCAGTAGGAATTTTTTTCCATCATTGATCAAACTCTTCTGATCCTTTTGCGCTTTGTCAGTTTTTGTCACAGTCACTAACGTCTGGTCAACACATTTTCCAGAATAAAGTGTTATCTCTATGCATTTTTGCAAACAGCTGCTACATGTAACCTACACATAATTTGTCATTGATGCATCTGCTACCTCTGTGCCTATTCTCTGTAGGCAGGGTATAGATTGATAGTATACAAAATCTAGGGCTTTGCCACCAAATAGCAGTATTCATATACTAATTCTCTATGTTTTTAGGTTCACGCAGTACCCTAAAAACTTGTGTTATTTGTCATGGGGACAGTTTGTGTTCTTTCACATGACAAATGCAGGTAGGAGTGTAGAATGAAACAACATAGAATGGGTAATACTGAACAGAAGTAGCTTGTATGGAACAAGTGTAAATAGAAAGTAATAGAAAATAATTAAATGTGATGACGTTGGATTTCTCAATTCAATTCTCTGAACAGTTACTGGATTATGATACATACCATTACTAGCTAGGAACTATGATAAAGGATTTTGCTATATCACTCATCCCGTAATGAAATGTTGATACGAACATATTTGTATTAGAAAAATAAGTTATGTTTGTGTGATTTGCAGAAACATACAAAGGCAACATTTTATGCTTGTGACTGGGTTGTGGGTGTATTCCATTTTATTTGCAGAAAGCATCCAGCCTAATATTTCCAAGGGGAGCTCGGCTCATTTAAAACATAAAGATCTATTAACTACACTACTTCTCAGCCAGAAAAAAACACTTGTATAATGTCTACAGTGGCTCAGGATGAACTTCACCAGGAGACATAAGAAAATATCTATCAGTAACATCATCAGGAGATGATATGCAGTGACAGAAGGCCTGGGATACAGACAGGAAACATGGACTTTAATGGCACAGGTAGAGGCATTAACAGACGCTATGTGCTGCATTATTGGGAATGTAGGAGCAAGTGTTTAAAAGCTTCCTGTTAAGTGCTGATTTAAATGCGGAACATCTTGGCGTTTGGTGCTGGCATGTTTTGAAATAAATGCCAAATCACATTAAATATAAAGATGCAATGCAGCCATAGCTTCAACACCACAACTGCCTGAGTTTGTTATTCTTTGTGGAGAAATGTGTGCCCTAAGTTTCAAAGCCCTCAGTCTGATTACTTCAGTTTTGTTTGTGCATCTCTGTTGCTGCCTATAGAGACCAGTCATGCTTATCAGTGGAGACTCCCAGTGGACTGCAGCTCTGTGTCTCAAGGATCAATAAATTACGCCATGGTGTGTATCTGTGTGTGCGCTTTGCTGTATGTGTTTGTATCAGAGAATGTGTGAGAGTGGGTGAAAAGGACAAGCAGACAGATAAAAAAGATATAAAGGCACAAGGGACAGAGGAAGAGCGATTTAATGGCGACTTGGCCTTTTATCCAGCGTCATCCTCATCGGATTGGTGGTTTATTCGGGTGGGCATGTTTCCGAATGTGTGTGGGTTTGTGTGTTATTTTCATGATTGACAGATGGCCTGATCTCAATTAATGGAAATTGATAAGGTTTAAAAGTCCCAGTGTTCTGCCGACAAAAGAAATTGCAATACGTCTCTCTTGATAGCCATTGTATAGAGACACACACAGTACACATTATTGTATCTCCTCACACACATTTTCTCTATCACTGGCTGCTTTTTCTCCATTAATCCATGTTGGGTTGTCTGGGCACATCTGATCGCACTCCTCAGCAGAGGGATTCATGGTGCAGCCCACTTCTATAGTCCTTTTTTCCTGTTGGCTAAGGCCCATTTACCAATTACTGCAAAACAAGAGTCTGAGAAGGAGAAAAAGAGAGAGTTCAGATAGCAGAAAACATAATGTGGAACAGCTGAAGAGGAGAAAGTGGGAGAAAAACAGGACACTACAGACACGCAGAGTGAGATTTCCCACTTTCCATGTCAGGTTTCATAACTGTTCACTGTTTCCATTTATGGAGATGTGTCAGTGTTTTGGTTGTCCGTGTGTGCATTTGGCTCTGTGCTAATTTGTGCAAATGCATCTTTGAGTAATCGCATAAATGGATGCAAATTGTGCTCGTCTGCATATGCTGTTTGCATTTGTGTGAATCTGAGCACTAAAAGACTTGTCAGTATGTATTCAGTACCTGGGTTTGGGATTACTTGAGCACATAAGAGAGTTGCACAATTAACTGAATCACAATTGCATTGTTGGCTTGTGCTGTTGTACAGTTGCAAAAGGTTGCAATTTAAAGGCCCAGTGTGTACAGTGGAGGAGGATTTAGGGTGATCTAATTCCTGAAATGGAGGAAAAAAACATGACATCTGTTGCATGGTGATATTTTGGTGATATTTAGTGACAGTAAGCAGAAAGAGGTACTTTGCTTCTATTCTTGTATGTGGGTTTGAGTTAGCAAATTAGCAATCTGCACATTTGATAACAGATGATAACCAAGCAAACAGACTCAAATCACAATCACAGCATTACACAAAACAATCTTTAAACAATAATAATACAACTTTTTCAACAAATCTTGCAGTTGTAATACTAATCACACATTAGTTAAGGGGCTGATTCAATTCAGATTAATTCCAGATATTCACATTTTTTAAGATGAGTCTGTTCCTTGTGTTTTGTTATTAAATCATATGCTGCCTGCATTATTTATACTGTAAGCAAAAACTGCATGATGACTCATGGAAGAGGCTGAGACTCCCCATGAAGTCTAACTTGGCCAGTCAGTGATCAGGTATTCAGAAAGAATTTGTTGAGGAATCAGTCAAAGCGTCCTCTGAGATTATCACACTTTCAACAGCAGTCAGAGTGAGATGGATTATTGGACTCTAGTGCAGACTTTAACAGACTGCAATCTATTGTAGCTGGTGAAATAAGTAAAGCCAGTGTAATTTTATGTAGGTAGGGGGCTCTTGTTTTTAAGTGTTTCCACAATAACTGAATCCCATCAAGCTACAGAAGGAAGAGACCCAAAGTAATTAGGAAACAAGCTTCAAATAAGACAGCAATTTGCATTGACTTTTATGTTCTGCATAATTTGCATCATCCTTTTCCAGCTCTGATGAAACATTCAGTTGGTGTCCTGTGGTGTCCTCATGCTCAGGGGCAAAGCCAAATCACTTACAACATCATAGATACAAATTTGGCTCACATCCTAGTCTGACACAGTTTTTTCAATTCCATCACAATCCTTGTTTTTCTTCACAGCGTGATTTTAAGCAGAACTGCTAGACACTTTCTCAGAAAAACCTCACTGTTTTATACAGGGATTGTGGAGGCACATTTCTGTCTAAATAGGTTTTTACCTGCATCTGCATACCATCCGATTTGATTGCTGGTAAATAGTTTACTGGAATTGAACTGTGAGTCTCCTGCTGTGGATGATTCAGCAGAGCAGAGGCAAGGCAGCCATCAGCTGAGAAGTTTTCTGTGCTTCATTACTTACATTTGCATTGTTGTAGGGCTGCATGATCAAATAATATCCATCCTGAAATGATTATTATTAATAATGTTCTATATTGATGTTGTGCGTCTAATAACTTTAACATCTTTTACACCATTTTTTATTGTAATGATTCAGAGCAAGAAATCAGAGACTGCCAATGCATTTCTGTCCTGATGAGTCTTTTGCACTTTTCATGTTCTAATTACATTGTTGTGTATTTGGTCATGTCTACCTTGTTTTTAACAACTTGTTACATCTTTTACATTGTTCAATTTCTTGTTTTTTTTGTTTTTTTTTTACTTTTATCATTTTTAATCTAATCTTGTCACATCTGTAACTTCATGTTAGTTTTGTCACATGTTTTACACTATTTTTGTCTGCTTGCGTCTCTTCTGACATTTGTATTTTGTTGTACCTTATAGTTTGTTTTTGTCATGGTATGTTTTAAGATTAGGTTAAAAACAAATTGAAATTTAAAACTGAAATGAAGCATTTAGTTTCACTCAGAGCCAAAAATCATCCGTTAAGATGGAAAAAGCAATTATTTGACATTCATTGCTGTAATTAAACAGTATCATCTGACATGTGATCACTGTAACATTTTTGCACATATAGTTTGTACAGCACATATAGCGATTACATTAAGAAATGACATGTTTTATTTCACTCAATCCAAAAGTAAAGCATTTTAATTTAAAGTAATACAAAGAGATAGAGAAAAACAGTAATTCCTGTAATGGATTATGTTTGACAGAGCCTTAAATGATTAATCTGTGAACAGAATTTTTGGACATTTGAGTGTAAATGTCTCAACACTCCTAATTAATAATTAGAGCTTTCACAAGTAATTAGAATGCATTTAAAAGGACAAATTTTTGCTATACTCACAAAATCTCTCTCATATTGCAGAGAAAGGATAAAGTATTAAAAGCCAGCGTCTATTCACTCAGATCTAGCTCTGCTGAAGTGTAATTAAGAGCAGCTCATTAACATTTGCCCTTGAGCATCAGAAAGGTTAAAGGAAGACTTACAGGGGTCTTGGATGCTTAGCCGGCAATGCAAGAAGAAGTGGCGGTGAACCATGAAGATTCACGTCGAAATCTCAGTTTACCCATCAAGCAGTTACACAAAGAACAAGTCATGGCAGTGATGGTAACAGTTAGTTAGTTATTCAGCCATGAAATCTCTACATAGGCAGAGTGCAGATGAGCCAGCAGGATCATTTTGACTCTGTTGGATTTTATTAAGTAAATCTCAATCTGTCTGTGTTCCTCTGCTCTCTACTTTATCTACCCTTTCCTGCTCTCTTTTCAGAGCTGTTTTGGGATCATCTGGTGCAGAGGACAAAGTGTTCCAGACATATGCATCCCTGTTGCTCTAATACACATACACGCTTAGTTGCACAATGTTTTGAACATGTATACACAGCTGCTCTTTTGTTGAAGGTGACCTCTGTGACTTACAGTTAAGGTTAGAAATAATTAAATAATAGTATCATTACTGAAAACTAAATATTCTGTAACAATTATAAAAAATTGTTTTCTCCTCCTCTTAACTGTCATGTAGGTTCATTTTATGCTAATTTTCTTTTCTGTCTCTGCTTCTTTTTCTCACTACAGCCTCTCCAGCTGATCTGAAGCTCTGGTCCTCATCTCTGGCTGGAGTGGACAGCTGCCCCCCATCCCACCCCAGTGAAGAGCACCATGACCCAGGAGGGGCAGGCTCTGCCCTCTCCCACCCCACCTGCAAACACATTGGAGCCCGATACGACGACCACAGCGACCACGAATGCGGCTGACCCGCCCGCAGAGACACACACTCAGCCAGAGCAGGACAAGCTGGGGGCTGGAGTCAAGGATGAGGTAGAGGAAGGGATCAGAGAAGGAGAGGAGGAGGAGGAGGAAGGGGCTGCGCAGGTACAGGAGACACACGGTGAAGGAGAAGGTAGGGAGGAAATAAAGGAGGAGGAAGGAGAGCTTGAGTTGAAAGAGGAGGAGAGGGTAGATGGCCCTGGAGATGAGCATCAGCAGACAGACAGCAGGGAGGAAGAGGAGAGGGAAGGATGTATAAATGTAAGCTCAACAGGGGAGGAGGCAACCCACGAAGAGGAGCAGATTAAAGAAGATGAAAACAAAGAGATGTCATCATCTACAGAAGAGGAGGCAACTCATCCTCAACAAGCTGAACAGTGAGTTCTTTAACTCATTATTTTTGTTACACCTGAACAGGAAATACCATGCTGCTATGCTCGGAAAGTCTTTTCAGGGTCCAGCGTGTAAGATTTAGAAGATGTACGATGCATTTACAGAGATTGGATATTATTAACAACCATTTATATCTAGAGGGAGCAGGTTGCCTTTCATAGGGTCTGCCATGTTTCTACACTAGTTCAGCTGCTTCGGTGTTATTCCCAGAACAGACAAAACAGTAGAGGAGGGTGAGGGAGGTAGTCAGTCAGAAGCTCTGCAAATGCACCACTAGATGTCAATAATACACACTGAACTTCTAATATTGCGTTTTAGTTGTGAATATTAAACACACAAAGTACCTCAGTGTCACCCACAGTCTTTCTCTTTTCACCATAATCATGTCATCATAGGTTATTATTATATTATTACAGCATATCTGAGCTGACCATAATTATTTTGCATACTAATCATGATAATGAGTGGCATGAACTACAGAAATGACATATTTTCATCACTATATCATCACTGACTGGCACTCTTTTAGTGCCATCATCTCAATGCATTTGGTATCTAATTGTGTCATTATAAGCACTATCTTTGTACATTTCCCTATTAGGCTTTGTATTTTATTTTAGAGTAATTAATGTCCAACGTGCCCTGTCTGAAAGGTGAACAAAATGCAGTTTTATTAATGCGATCAATCCTCATTACATATATTGTATGTGTACAATTAAAGTGTTGTTAGATGCATTGTAGACGAGTGGAATACAATAATGTAAAAAGATAATTAATCAATCACAGTTATTTCTGTAATGATTTGTAAGCTAATATTTCATTATTAAAACAGCCCTAGGTGCACCCTGAAATGCTTATTAGATTCAGCCAATTTCAACAATTTATTAGCTTGAATTCTAATAAACTCTAATAGACTTAACAAAAGTCCTTTAGGACTTGGCAAGCTGGACTATGTTCATATTTTCTAATAATATCAAGACAGTGTGAGACTTTATATGTCTAATATTTTTATGGCAAATTGTTTTCTCTGTGTGCTTCTTTTGTACATAATTAGACTAATGTGCTTCACTTGCATTTTACAAATTGAAAAGGCAAAAGCCTCAACTAAATGAGCTGTAAGCAGAACAAACAGAGGGAAATGATCTGATATTTAAAGACCTGCGGGGACAGTAAATTAATTTTGTTTCTCTAAAACAGAGATGTTTCTGGAAGGCAGTAAGTGAGAAGTTTAAAATTTGGTTAGTGAGCTCCAAACTAAAACGGTACTTCACTGTGTGAGATGATTAGACTTTAATATGGACTGTTAAACTGTTTTATTAAAATGCTGGATTTGAGAGACATGATAAAAAATGAAATGACCTGAGGTGGTTCTTATGTTATGAAATGAAGAGAAATACTTATAACAACTATGTAAGTCAGTTGTTTTACACAAGGCTTTGACAAAATTTATAGATTATTTCTGTCCATTAGCAGCAACACAGTACTGCACTAGATTTACATTTTCTTTTAATAAAATGAATAAAACTGCAGCACTTTGACAGACTGGGAAGCTCACAGCTATTCAGAAGAGAGCAAATTGGACAGTACGTTTTCATCTTTCATCTTCCTTCAATTGTCAGTGTGGCTATTCAGGCTGAAATATTTGCCCATTGTGTGCACTTCTCCTGAATGAAAAATGATTTCAGAAATGAATATGAATGATCTGCTTTGCATACATTCCAGTCCCAACTATGAAATTGTCATGTGTTTAAGTCATATCTTAAAAATATTCTGTCTCACTTCTCCATGTTGATCCAGACTAGCAAATGGCATAGGTGGTAATGAAGAGGATGATGAAGCAGGTGAGGACCAAGGCAGAGAGGATGGAGGGGTCACACACTTGGACACTTTCAGCTCCAACTTTGAGACGACTGTAGAAGAGGCAGACACAGAGGTGGAGGATGAAGAGGAGGAGGTTCAAAAAGAAGGAGAAGAGACAGAAAACCACGACACTTTCAGCTCTGCTTTTGAGGAAATTGTTGAGCAGGTTGATGCACAGGAGGAAGATGAGGAGGAAGAAGACAGGGAGTTGGAGGAGAGGGACACAGGTAGGGTAGACAACAAAGACGGCTTCAGCTCCACATTCGAGCGCATTGTGGAATCTGCCCTGCTGAGGGGTGGGACATGCTACAGTAGCCTGGACTCTCTAGACGTGTTGTCGCTCACAGATGAGACCGACAGTTGCGTCAGTTTTGAGGCACCACTGACGCCACTCATCCAACAGAGGGCGCTGTTACAGTGCCCTGAACCCCTGGAGCTGGAGCTGGCAACTGTTCAGGAGCAAGAAGGGGCCGAGGCTGGACCAGACGCCCCAGGTGGAGATCTAACAGCTGGGGACACCAATGATGGTGGTGCTGGAGCTGCAGCCGGCATAGGTGGAAGCCCGCTGAGGACCACCATACCCGGGAGCAGGTCTGAGTTTGTGCTGAGCCAGCCTGGACGCTGGGCCATTCCAAATGGTTACCACATAGACTCCCAAGGTGCTACAGAAGGTTGTGGAGCAATGCACAACTCCGTCAGGTAAGGAAAAATCGCCCCAGGTCTACATGTTGATTATTATTTATGTGGTTTATTGTGACATCAAAACAGACATCCCAATGGGTATTCACAATAATGGAAAATTCAACTCTGTCTTTTTTGTTGTCTTATGTATCGTAGAACTTTTCAAGCGCAATGTAATAACAGCAGTTTGTACCAGGACAGGCTGATAGCCAGGCTGATATCATCTCAGTGAAAAAACAAATTATGTTTGATTTGTTGAACTGAAAATCCAAGTAATACATACATGCAAATAAAATACATGCACATAAATCAATATGAATGACTAAAAAATCCTAAATATCCAGTCAATAAATGTGGAACTGATGATCAACCTAACCATAAAAAAATCAAAGTTATTATTTGTCCTCAAACTCAGAAATTCCACTTTAATAATCAGTCAGCCATTATTGGTGTCAGCTTCTGCTCATAGTCAATTAATTGGACTATCTATTGCACTTGGAAAAAGTACAGGAAATTTTGAATAGCTGACCAAAACATTCAAGACGGATTGTGGTTTACTATGTAAGCCGGTCAAAACGTGTATTTAAGAGCTTTAAGCAGGAGTAAGTTGTATTAAATGAGGCTGACTTCGAGATCTTTAACCCATAAAGACCCAAAGATCCACTGGCGACGAAGAGCATCTACTGATCTAAACTGTTTAATACCTGTTGATCCACTAATCCTGTCAATACATGTAAATAATTGGTGTAAAATACACTTTGTCATCTTTTCATGGTCATCAGATATGACCCATTTGGATGTTCAGAGGCTCCATAGTGTATGTGGAAACACCATTATCTTCTACAACATTGATTCACCAGTAAAACCCATGGATTTGAATCAATGACAGTGGATGGAGACACTTGTTTTTATGTTCACTTACTGATAGATTTCCTGAAAAACTCACTTTTTCTTCAGTTTTCTCTGTTTTGATAAAATAACCTTTGAATTAACTGTCAGTTTTCATGACAAACCTAAATTAAATATGGGAAATTAAATATAGGAAAATACATGATTTACAATGAAAAATGCAAAATATAGAAGATAAAATTATAGTAAATGGTGAGAAATCACTTAAGAAAGACTAAACAGAGAGAAAAATTAATTTGAGAGCTGACACGAGCAGCACTGGGTCTTTATGGGTTAAGATTTATTCAGACAAAATGACAACTGTGTAGCATGTTTGAGTTCATTTGCTTTCCTTGATGTTTCTTTTTCTGTAGCTTTTGTGTGTGAATCACACAGAGTGATGATGCTGCTGAAACAATTATGTGTTATCCCGTGCATCCCACATATTGTGATAAATTTAATTTTCAGTGGATGATTATTTATTTATTTTAGCAGTTTGTACAGATTAAGTTCCTTATCTTCTATAAATAAATACTGGTGTTGTTTATGTAAACTGTGATGAAGCCAGCAAACATTTGATGTACCAAATGTGCCTGGTTGTAAATTTATAAGAAACATGGCGTATACACAGGGCCTGAGTTATTGTAATAAGGACATGTTTTGGAACGAAAGCAACAAATGTGTTATTGTTAGAAGTTAAAGTCGGATCTGTGTTTAGATTCTTGATGACAGATTTCAGTGTGTGTCCTGTAGAAGCCAGGCAGTATGTGGAGACAGTATGCAAGTTGTAGTTAATCTGCTGTGGCCTTGGCAGCACCAGCAGGTGGCATGATCCTGGTGAGACGGAACTATGGGGGCTTCTGGGGGGAGGGTGGTGTTGTGGTTAGCAGGAGGTAAAGGTATTTGTCTTGGTATTTAAAAGGTAGCCATTTGTTCCTACAGATAGAGTAATCTCATTGGACACACTTACCTAACCAAACAACCACCGTAAAGTGTATGGGACAGATAACAAATCTCAGCTCGGTTACTCAACTCCATATTTCTGGAAGCAGAGAAAACGGTGACTGTGCACACCCCAGTAAGTTTCGTGCAGCTTGGTGCGAATTCGACATTCACGCAACAGATTTAAACAGCACAGAGCAAACAAAGGCAGCACTGAAAAATTCAAAGTCATGCCAGGAGAATTTGTACAGTTTTATAGAGTCACTGGGACTGTTTAAGCAGTCGTGTTGTGTTTAAAATGAAATGGCTCCTTCTCATATTGGCAGTGGCTGAGAACTGGACAAACTTAGCAAAGAAGATTGTTTCAGGGTTTATAAAGGAAAAAGATTAAAACAGAAACATACAGTGGAAATGTACACACTGGTCATATATTAGCACTGTGGAAATAAGGTATAAGAGACACTACTGATTCATTGTGATGAACTAAACAGCAGCCGGCTGATATTTATGACAATGCTGACACGTTGTGCTTTTATCAGTAACTCATCCACTCTGTCCATCATTTGCATAAATCCCTAAGGAAATGCTGGGGTATAACACCAGCTGACATTACTTTTTCCATTTAATTTCCTTAACAGCCCTAAAGAGGCTTGAGGAAGACAGAGTGGGGGGAAGTGGTAACAGGAACCATATGGGAAAAGCCATGTAACCTGAACTATGGCTATAGGGCAGTCTGGCTAGCCAGTATACAATTCCCGTGGCTTGTTCTTCAGCTTTGCCCCCTCTGCACAGTTTCTACAGTTACAAACCACCTGGAATGTCAAATAGATGTACAGACCTCTGACATGATCTGCAGGGTTTGCTGCTGGGATTTGTTCTCCAACTCTCCTGGTGCTTTCACAGCTCAGAACGAGTTATAGGATGAAAAGAGGATTTTGGATGTCGGCTTTCGCTGTCTTCTTCCCCTCTCTCCTTCTCCCCCTCCCGTCTACAGATGTTGTCCTTTAAGCACGGCCCTGCTTCCTGACCACCAGTGCCAAGCTGAATGAGCTATTGTTTATGTCATGACATCATCGTCTTCAGCTTTCCTCTGCCCAGCAGGGTCTCAGTGTGTGTGTGTATAAGTGAGCGATTATTGCTCTACTGTGCTAGCCAGCTTGCCAGACATTTGAGCACTTAAATCTGGAGTGGATACATCTGCTTGTCTGTCTTAAAGGGATAGTTAAAGTATTAAACAGTAACAGTATCTAATTTAGGAATAACTGGGGGTCCTCGTCTATTCCGCTTTATTATTTTAGATGATAAAACGAGAGATTGCAGACATTAGAAATTCAAGTGGAAGATAAAGCTATTATGCTAAGAATAAAATTACATTTAAAGGACAGTCAGCTCAGAGTTTGTTTTGACATACAAGGAAAACATGCACAGATGTAGAAGAATTTCCTTTCAGCCAAATTGAATTGGAAATATTAAAATTACAATAAAAATACTGAAGTATGGGTGGATGTTTTGAGAAGAGACATACAGTTCATGATAAATTTACAGACTAAAATATTTATTCAAGTTTCATTCATAGCATGGAGGTTCACAATTAACTTAATCCCTATGTAGATGCTGCACTTATATAACTGCAAAAAGCTGCAATTTAGTAAAATAAAAATTTTGCACATTTAAGTATGACAACCTGTTATCTGTTTGCATGTAGTCTGTGTATTACCTACACTTACAATAAAGAAATGAGCATTCAGTCTCTATCTATATGGTCTATAGACCTGTGACCTGTATCAGGAAGTAATTTTGCTCAAACCTGGGCTTTTGGGATCACAGAAGTGATTTACTTCTTACTAGAGTAAATCTTCATGGTATCTTATTCAAGACACAGATCAGAATATAAAAAAGTACTACCTACTGACCACTACTGACCAATCAGTTCTCAGAAAAGGTCCCATGGATTCTGTTTCACAGATTAAAAAAGACAGTGATAGGGTCTCTAAAAAAGACATACAGATCGACCATTCCTTACATTTTCCTCTGTACAGTGATATAATGTATTATATTATTTAATGGTAAAGCTTTGCACTTATAATAACCTTATAGTATTTGACAGTAAGCATGTGTATCAGTTTTTGTTCTTTGTTCCTAAATTGTCTTACACACCATAAGAATAAATGAGCCATATGTTGGGAATAGAGTCAAATCCACTTTTACCTTAATGATGGGACATTGGTGATTGGATTCACTCATACATTCACACATTGTGTATTTGGCTTTGGCTGCAGTGGCTCTGTCTCTTCTAGTTTGCATAATTGGTTTAAAATGACAGTTTTCTCTTCTAGACCTGTCCATGTTATTCATTGGTCATCTGGCACTAAATCTTAATCCATAACTAGTGTCAGAAAAAAACAAACAAAAAAAAGAACAAACCAAGTTAGGAACCACATATGTGATACCACTTAAGATGATTGCAACTGTTAGGCTTTTTTTGGTTTTACTTTGTGATCCAGGTGAAATGGATGTCAACAAAGAGGCCAGAGCTGAACTTGTGTAAACGTAACCTCTATCTTCTGGTGGTAATATGGATTCAGTGACACTGACCTTGATGAGAAGACTAAATAAGAAAACTCATGATGCCATTTGTTTATTGTAATTATAGTTGTGTTCACTATCATCCCATGACTTTTTCACCAAACTGTGCACTAGTAGTGTCTAGAAATGCTGTTACTGTGCATCAAGACTTCATATGTATGTGTTTTTTTCCATGGCTCTCTGCCCCTGCATGTTGTTTGTTCATTCCATCTCACCTCATTCCTCTCTATTCATTTCTCCACTTTATCCATCTTATCTCACTTTATCTCATCTCCTGTCACTCCCCTCCAACCCCCTCTCCACCATCCTCCTGCTCTCTTCTTTGTATCACCTCCTCTTCCATTTCCCCTACAGTGCTCTCCTGCTGCTGCTTCTTATCTTTCATTCCTGTCCCTCTCCCCAGCTTCATTCTTCCCAGTGGGAAGCCACAGAATTGGCACGGTTATGCATTTTGGCACCTCAGGCATCATGGACAACTAGTCTTTTTGACTGCAGGACAGAGCAGCTGCAAAATGCTGGATAAAAACAGCAAGTCAATCAGTCAGTCAGTCAGTCAACATGGCTGACATTTAGTTGTTTTATGGGTCAGTGAGTCCATGTGTTGAATTTTGCATCTGTTTTAGGAGCCAATCTGCAGTGTAGTTGAATATAAAGACTTCATTGTCATATACAGTCATAAACAAGTTATCAACGCAAAGGGATTTTTAGGTTACTCTCCCTCTATATTAATAGCATACAGGACAAGTTTATAAAAATGCTTTAGACAGAGTAACAAAAGTAACAACATGTGGCTTTAAAAAAATCTGCTACAAGAAATTCTTCTAAACTCTTCATTCTTCACAGTATACATGTATGAGTGTGTCAACAAAAACGTCTTCCTTGCAAGACAAGAAACTCAGAAATACAAAACAGTGGAGGTAGCATATGTGTCTTTTCAGCAAAACTGGCATGCAACATCAACCAGTTGGATTGCCATATGTGTCTCAAAGTGCTGCAGAAGAATCTGTTAGTGTGTCATGAATCAGTTGCTCACACATCCAACGTGCCCATCATGGAAATGACTGAAGTAGTAAAACACAAGTTCTTTACTTTATTTATTCTGTGTTTTTGGTCTGTGAAAATGTCACACTGTAGTGTAATTCAAGATTTTTCCAGAATCATTTGATGGTTTTGAATCTAGGAACAGTTATAATTGATCTTCTAGACTAGATTTCAGACTTTGAATTGGTGAATCATGTTGCATCTGTGTTTGTATAGCCCCAGTGCATGTTTGCTTGTAAAATTCATGCTTAAACATCCAAAACAGAAGTGCCTGATGATAATCTTACCTCTGCCAAACTCTCCCTTTAGATCCTCTCCTGCTATTACTGATTATTTGGACATCATTCTGTCTGAAAGTAGACAGCTGGCTGCAGGGATACTGAAAACAATGGCAAGCACTGCACATGTTTTAGACGTGTCATCCAACACATAGAGCTAAGAAGTGAAGGATTACTTTCAAACAGTCAGAAACTCTGTGGTATTGGTCTCTTAGTCAGCAAATCTGACTGTTACTGTTGAGGCTTTGCAGTCAGGACATCATTACAGTCTGGTAGGTTCTACATGTAACTGTCAATCACACCATGTCATTTGGTTAGTTAGTCAGTCACTTGGTTCCTTTCATCAGTCATGTGTTTTATCCCTCTGCACCCTGTGGGAACCGCCAGTGAGGCTGAAGCTTAACCTCAATCCATTGAGGCTGCTAAAACCATGAACCATGATAACGCACTCCGTCTCTCTGTTTGCAGCAGCTTACTACAAAGTGAGTTGAATAGTGGTTGAGCCAACTAGTTGAATGCAGCCTTTGGATAATGAGACTTATGGTGAAGCACAAAAGCACATATAGAGTGAAATGTGTGAAAAATGACACAGATGCACCACTTTGAACCATTATGTGCAGGCACATATTAAAACATAGATTCAGTTGCAGTAGCCATGGCATGGGAAGCGTTGAGTATATATGTATACTCATGCATTCCTTCATATGCACAGTACATGTATGCAATATCTGTTTGCACATTTACATGCATGCACATATTTTTACGCATATTCACGTAGCAAGCATGCTGTGAGTGTGTGTTCCTCCTGCTAGCTTGCAAGCCTACCAGATCTAAGCTCAAGCGGAGCAGATAAAAGGCGGACGCAGTTGTTTCCATATCAGAGGCAGCTCTGCCTTGTGGACTAATCTCTTTCATATACACTGTCGAGTGCAGAAACGTGCACACACATAAAAGGCATGCTTGCCAACAGCATGCATGCGCAAACAAAAGTGTGCATAATATACAACCCAGTGCTCACTCAGTGACACAGATATTGGGATATTGGAGCTCTTCATATCTTTTCTTCATGCTTTTTTTTTTCTCTCTCTCACATATTCACATACACACACCTTTCAGGATGTCACTTTAGAAATGAAATCCTCAGCGTGGTTCTATAGCACCACTGAAACATCCTGCAGATTATCCTTTCCTGGCTCTCAGTCAGGCAGTGATATGGACAGGAACACACTCTCTCACACATATACACACTTTTGCAACACAAGCAGTAATACATACAAATTCTCTCTTTCTCCCTCTCAACGCAGACACACACACAAACTGACTGAATCATTTCAGCACTGGCAGATTTATCCCTGACTATTTATAGCTTGACTCTATGTTTTATGACACATCTAACTGTCTAACTGTACCGCTGGATATTTGAGCTCAATGAGATTCTTCTCAGTGTGGGTTTGTCGTCTTTAATGCATTCACTCTGTTTGGTAGAAGATGAGCTTTTGAAACATTTGGCATTTTTATTCTCCTGTTTGAATGTGAACTGCACAAGTTGGTTTTGTAGTTATTAGGTGAAGCTGCTGTGCTCAGTTTTTTTTCCCAAAATAATACCACATAACATTAACTAGTCTTGCTCAGCCGAAAGAGGTCACCATTGTCCATTGTCTGCCTGGCTGAGTAGGAGTTTTTGTATTTGTGCATGGTTATATTTGTCTGTATGTCAGACAGGGAGAGAGTCAAAACCATAATACACATCTGTTAGGGTAGTGCAATATTAATTAAAATATATATAACTAATCAAACAAGTAGTATGCTTTTACCTAGTGCATCTTATAATTACGTGTAAGTTTTCAGATGAAACAAATTGTAGTTTTGTTTTGTTACCGTTTATATTGAAAGTAAAAATTTAAGGCAAGGATAAACCAGCTGTAAGTCAAATACAGAAAGTACAAAGTACAGAAATTGGGGGAAGAGATAGAAAACATAAATAAACACAAATGCTTAGAGGAGGTCCTTTGGTGTTAGGACCAATTCAGTTCAAGTTATTCACTAAAAACTGATTTAATTGATGTTTGCAAACTATAGGTACAGACAACGCTTATTAATATTTTACCAATAAGAAACACAAGAAGACACAGCTCTATTGGTTTAATGCTTACTGATTCAGTTAGCACTGGATTTACTCAGAAGTCACTGAAAGGTCTGAGGATAAAGTGGCTTCAGAAGATGAATGAATGAATGAATGAATGAAAGGCCTCAAAGGAATTCTAGTATCAAATAGTAAAAAATGACAGAAAATTATTATTAGAGTATTAAAATTAAAGAGCTATGAAGTTATGCCAAAGACACCAATGTATTGGATTGTAGAGATAAGCACTGAATTTATTAACACTGATAGTCCTGGATTTTCTGCTGGTCTGTCATAGTGACGAAAATTAATGCCAGGGGCCTTTGATCAAAGCATCAGAAAGTGTTGAGATGGGATGAGAACCACTAAGAAGCAACCTTTAGGGTCAAAGAAAGTGACAATGTGATAAAAGCTAGAAGCACTGTAGTTGTTCTCTCCACTGGACACAGCTCGAAATGAAAAGAAAAGAATTTAATGGTAAAATTGCAGCATATCTTCGACACAGGTGAGTTTGGTTATGAGGCTTATGAAAGCATAAAGTTATTATAATGTTATTATTACCTCCGCCAAGGAGGTTATGTTTTTGCCAGGGTTTGTTTGTTTGTTTGTCTGTTTGTTTGTTTGTTTGTTTGTCTGTCCGTTAGTGTGCAACATAACTCAAAAAGTTATGGACAGATTTGGATGAAATTTTCAGGGTTTGTTGGAAATGGGATAAGGAAGAAATGATTAAATTTTGGTGGTGATCGGGGGTGGGGGGGCCACTGATCAGCCTTGGCGGAGGTCTGCGCTCTCCGAGTGCTTCTAGTACTGTGGTTGATTTCTTTCTAAAAATAAAGGGTTCCTGTGGGGTCTTAAAAAGTCTTAAAAGTGTTTAATTTACAAATCTGCATTTAATACCTTAAAAAACTATATAAAAGGTATTAAATTTGAAATGGTAGGTCTTAAGTTATGTTGCCATCAGCTTATTTGCTGTGTTGTGTTTAAATGTGTCTGCTAAATGTCCAAGCTGCAAAGAAAGTAACATTGGTCGACTCAGTTCCACCTGTTCCAACCCAACAATTTATTTTAAAATTAGGAACCAAGTATCGCTGAATTTGCAGCACCCTGATGAGAAATAACTTGGAACAGTGGGGAAAAAAAGGCATTGGAGTAACTAAATACATTTTCCTAAATTCTGGGAGCCACAAATTTTTGCGAGTATGGATGTGAAATAGGCTGTAAAATAGGCATTGAATTCTGTTCTGAGTAGTCTTAAAAAGATTTTAAATTTAACTTGTAGAAACCTGTAGGAACCTTGAAAAACAGAGCGAAACTAACAAAGCTGTAATGCAAACTATCAGCTGATGCAACACATGAAGATTACTAGAAGCACTCGGAGAGCGCAGACCTCCGCCAAGGCTGATCAGTGCCCCCCCCTGTGGGCCCCCCCACACCAAGGAGGTTATGTTTTTGCCAGGGTTTGTTTGTCTGTCTGTTTGTTTGTTTGTCTCTCCGTTAGTGTGCAACATAACTCAAAAAGTTATGGACAGATTTTGATGAAATTTTCTGGTCTGCGCCCCCCCCCCCCCCCCTCCCCCCGTGGGCCCCCCCACCCCCGATCACCACCAAAATTTAATCATTTCTTCCTTATCCCATTTCCAACAAACCCTGAAAATTTCATCCAAATCTGTCCATAACTTTTTGAGTTATGTTGCACACTAACGGACAGACAAACAAACAAACAAACAAACAGACAAACAAACAAACCCTGGCAAAAACATAACCTCCTTGGCGGAGGTAATAAGACACAGGGTTACTTTGAGTGATCATCTGAGTTTTGTTTAAAGAAGACGAGGCCTACTGGATGATACCATTATAAAGATGTGTGTAAACAGTGAGCTTTATACTGTATTCAGTTAGTGATGCGGTCTATGGATACATAGTGTTTATTCATTGGTGGTTTTGGTCATCATAAGTGTATTCTGGAACATGACCTCCCCCTGTTGTTGACTTTGGAATATCAATACCAAACATAACCCCTTTGAATAGGGATTTATAATATTTAACTCACTCTAATGATGATAAAAATATTTGATAAAGAAGACAATTTATCCAAAACTCAGTCTAAAGTTAGGTTCATAATTGTCTCAATAAGCAGCATCAGAAGGTTTCATAACAATATATCATTTATTACAGATGGACTTTTAAAAGAGGTTTTTTATTTTTGTTGGATTTTCTGAGTAGATTTGTTTTTTTTTCTCCTCTCCACGGAAATCTTTAGTAAAAGGCGAAAGATTTATACGATCTAAAGAGAAACAAGAGTGTACTGGATTTGATATTTTAATGCAGTTGACATGTATTGTTTTCTAGGTCAGATGGAGCACAACACAGAGTCAACTTCAACTAAGTTTTGAGTCTAACTTTAGCCTAATGACAGTATGTCAGAGACTCAGAAGCACAGAAAGAGTCCTATTAATAGTCTGCACATGTTAGCTGGAACCTCTTATCTTGTATATCCTCATATGGCTAATGAATAAACTCAAATGGTTTTTCCATGTTTCGGCTGCCATGTGAATGTCACATCTGTGCTGTAACTGGTAATAAATCCTGCTGTATGTGAAAAACCTATCATGTGTAAATGACAACAGTTATCCGTGATTCATGGTTGGTTGGAAGCTCCTCACAAACCGATCTGAGTATTCAGTGGCTTCAACGTCTTGGTCCAAAAATTACTATCCTGGTCCCAGTGCTGACAAAGTTTCTGTTACTGTTGTTAAGGAGACTTACTCTTAGTAGTTGTCTGTACCTAATCTGCAGATGTGAATTAATCCAGGTTCCAGAGAATAATTTACTGTGGGTTGGGTTTATTCACATTTTCCATCTCATCCAGATTTTGTACTTATGACCCTACATCTGCGTATCAGTCCCCTTCTCCTTGTTTAGTTCTTCTTTCCATTAAATAAAAAAGAGGAAGGAGTGATTTTCGCTCTAGTTAGCATCCAGTGATGTGTCAGTGTGTCCATTTGTCACTTTATTTTACCCTTATCTTTGCTAACGCTTGGCTTGATCTTCTCATTTTCTCACTTAGTCTGCCTAGTGAGTCTTGTTCTTAAGCAGAGGTGTCAAGTAACTTAGTACAAATACTTCATTACCTTACTTAAGTAGAAATTTTGGTTATGTACATTTTCAGCCAACTTTTTACTTCTACCCCTTACATTTTCATGCAATTATCTGTACTTTATACTCCTTACATTTTAAAAATAGCCTTGTTACTCCTATTTCATTTTGGCTTTTTTTCATTCCAGCTTGCATCATTCAAATAAAAAAAAACAAAAAAAACAACTATCCAGATAAATCACACCATCCAGATAGAATGAATTTGATTGTGGTTGGATTAGAGGTATAAACACATACCATTCCAACACCCTATTGGTTTGTATTGGTTCGCCCCTGACATTCTGCACCATTCCAATACTTATATTCAACTAGTCATCATATCTTCTGTTCCATGAAACACATGTTAATGCTCAGTAGTACACATATATGGTTCTTTAATACATTTGCATTGGACTAAAATGTGTTTATTTTCAATGGGCATATATGCAGCTGAAACAGGTAGACTAGTGCATCCCAAACGTTTCAACATTAACATTTTAATATAACGTTATAGTCATTATGGCCTTTAGAAACATGTTTTTGGGGAGGTGGCGTATTGCACTATAGGCCCCTGTGGCACTGCCTAAGCTTTTGTCCTAATGACATTTTTTCTCCTTACATTTACTTTTATACTTTAAAGGTCCTTTACAGAGAATTCGTTTAAAGTGGATTGCAGCATCGGTGGTGTTTTTAAGGGACAAAGACTCCGTTTCCCATGAGCACTAGCACCTACTGTCATAAGAGCATAATTCCGGCCGAGGTGTCCATTTGTTTTGAAGCTAATGACTGAACAGTATATTCTCTTTACAACTTTGCATTTCTTTTTTCAAGACAGCAACTTGCAGGGTGCAAAGTGATGTTTGAAACGAGACAACAAGCAAACTTCATAAAGTTTGTTTGTAGTAGTTTAGTAACTGATGTGAAAATGAAAGTGAAATCTGATTTTGGATGTCTTACTTCTGCTTCTTTGTCTCTCTTTTACTCTGGAGCTCCCAAGTGTTACTCACAGATCGCTGCTCTGAGACCAATAATACACATTTGCACTAGCATTTCCACTAAGTATTCAAGCATTTTCAGAGATTACTTTAGTCATTCAACATCTTCATCATTCTGCATTAGCACTTCAGTGCTAGCTGCTTCAGCCTTCTGCAGTCCCAGTATTCTACTTTTAGAATTGTCTTGTTCCTGAAGGGCAGTTTAGTATCCAGGCCCCGGCATGAACATTAAACTCCATACAGAACCATTTCAGTTTCACCTTACAAAGCCCTGAGTTTGTGACTGAAATAATGCTTCAAATAAAACATATTACCGATGTCAAGGAGCTAACCCTGCGTGTTTGACTTAGCTACCAACAGCCACTATAGTAAAATACAATGTTCCAATGCATATGTATAAAGAACAGAAGCATTCTATACCTGTGTAGAAGGCAGAGGGCCAATTCCAGGTCTGTTTTCATTCCGTTTAACTCTCTTAGTTCTCTCCATTGGTTCAAAGCAATGCAGAGGTTTACTGTTTATCTTTTTAAACCCTAGTATCTATACTTCTACCTGAAGAATGAATGGGAATACTTTTGACACCTCTCTTCTTAAAGGAGTGATATTTTGCTTTTTTAAATGGAATTATGTATTTTAAAACATTTCCCTGTGGTCTACATAAACTGTAGATGCTATGCTTGGGTCTGAATTCTTCATTAATTCAACTCCACAGGTCCATCTTCAACCCTATTTCTGAGTAATGACACCAGAAAGGTCGTTTTGAGCGCTGGCCCTTTAGATGCAAATGAGCCACTTCACGCCCCGCTCTCTCCGGGTTGTTGACCGTGCTTTCTGTTCCATTCAGCCACTTGTGTTCGTTAATACAACCAACAACTGAATATTTTAGGTAATCAGCTTGAAGTCTGGACATATTTTCAGTATGGACTACAACCACTGCTGCTGACAAGCAATTATGTCGTACTCAAAGAAATGTTTGGGGCCTTCCTAATCCGATTGATGAATGACATGGAATAACGAATAACCACTAAAATTTGGCGTAAGATTTGGCGTAACAACTGCTCCCTTGTCATTTGGAATAGTGTAAATGGAATGACAACTATAATGGGAATGACAGATGACTTTGAACAACGAAAAACAACATGTTGGTTTACTGACTGGCTGGCTTCTAGTAAATATAGTGAACAGAATATGGAAGTAAGAGCATTTACCCCCTGAAGTTAGCTGTCGGTGTAGCCCTGGTCTAAGAATGGATAATACATTATCATTCTACTGAATGACAGTGTCATTCTATGGGATATTGGTGACATTTCTTTTAGAGAGGGAGATAGAGATTATAACAAGTCTTTCCACTGAATATAAGTGTCATTCCATCTCTCAAGGGAGCAGCTGTTACGCCAAATCTTACGCCAACTTTTAGTGGTCATTCATTATTCCATGTTATTCATCATTCAGATTAGGAAGGCCCAATGTTTGTCGGAAGTCTTGACCTTATATGTGCAAATGTCGTGACATAACTAGTTATAGACGTAACAAATTAAGCAGGAATTGAAATGGGTTGTAGAAATCCACTTGATTTTTGCCAAAATTAATATAAAGATAACTTTGTAGCACCTGGAGGGTTCAAATTCAAACTTTTTTGAAATATTAGGGTCCACAAATACACAAATAAATGTACCAAAGACTAATAAAAGTGGGTTTAGCAAAATATGCCCCCTTTAAGTCACACTGAACCAGTACAGTAGAGGACAAGGACAGAAATAACCACATGGGATGAAACTCTGGAAAGCAGCTCCAAATGTTAAACATCCCGCTGATATTGACCTGATCTGCTGGCTTTGAGCCTTTCGCTTTAATGCAGAGGAAGTTGTGTTGGCTGGGACACACAGAGCCATTGTAAAGCCACCGCTAGGATCAGTCTAATTCATCAGGAAAAGACTCTCCGGTCGGCCGGCTGGCTGCTCCGCCCCCTACATCCTCTTCTGTGAGGAGCGTTCAGAGCAGACAGCCAAGAAACTTCAAGGAAAGAAGAAAAAAAAAAAACAACTCCCAACACATTCTCCTCCTGTTGACACCGCAACACTGTTAGCTCATCATCTACGCACGGGCTTTAATTATACAGGACCGGGCTTCCGCTTAGGTAAATGAGGACGTTTTCATTGAGTTGGAAGTTAAATAACAAACCGGGCCGATGCGGATTTTACCGACCTGTGGATGATGAGGCGGGCGGACCGTAGCGCGCCTTCAACCGCCGACTTCCAAAAACCCCCGAGACGATGTGGAAAGAGGAATATGATGTTCACTTCGACTTTCTGTTGCACCTCCTGTAAGTTTAACATTTGTTTAAAGCAGATGAGGTTTAGAAGTTACTCCGTCCGAATGGGTGGGAGCATGAACATGAGGCTGCGTGGCAAAATGGAAATAGTGAGGTAGCGCTAATGTAACTTTACTCTGATTTAAAAAAAAAAATTAATAAATCACTGCACTACCCCTAAAATACTCTTGATATCGCGATAAAACGACTGTAATTCTACTTAACATTCAGTATTTTAAGGAGACTTACTTAATCATACAAGTATAATGACGCCTTCTTGCTCTTAATTCTTACTTTCATGGTAGTTTTTCCACATGGAACTGTGTGTGACCAGCAGTTCAGCTATTATTTTAATCAATTTATGCCATGTCTTCTGACAAAAGCACAGGCAACTTAGAAATTCAAAATATGCTATTGATGTGTCTGTTTTCTCTGTTCACCTAAAGCTACATGATGTAAATTAGTTTTCATGGACAGCAGTGTTTGTGTTTGATTTAATGCTTTCCTAAATCCAATGTGTGCTTGCAGACATAATCTCTGCAAGCCCATACAACTGACCTGGCTGACACCCACAAACACACAGTTATTTTCTGAGTAAAACTGTGTCTCTTGTACGTGTTTATGAATGAATATGAACGTAAATGAAACTGAAATACCAGAATGTCATAATCCTGTAATTGTTGATTATCCTCATGGATGATGCAGCAAAGACCCTCCCACTCCAGATCCCACTCACACACACATACACACCTTGCATGCAGACACACCTTATAGGTGTGGGCACAACAGCTCCGCACCCTAAGAGAGATTAGCATTTGAGTCACTAGCATGTACCATCATGCTTTCTGTCTGTCTTTCACACACACAGACTGAATGCCAGTCACAGTGGCTGGAAAATTTGTGGCTTGAGGATACACAATTGTGCCTTTAGATAGACAAATAGGTTTACTGTTTGTCCCTTGGCCCTAAGCGAAGCCACGTGTGTTGGCACAAAGGGCCCTAGTTAAATATCTGACACTTCATATTTTCTCTCAGTCTTATTACGTGTGTGTGTTGGGCCTGTTATTGTCAGGCAACGCTGCATCAGGGGAGCCGGGCATCATTTTAGCCCCATGACTGATATGAGTTTTGAATGATTTATTAGGTCTCTCTGAGTCGGCTGAATTAATATGGTCAGACAAGCGAAAGCAATTTCACTGCAAACACACAGCTAGCTATTTTGATAGTTTACCACAGGGCCATTTTATTATTTTGGTGTGTGTCTGTGTGTGTTTATCTGCTATTGTGTGTGCAGCCATTTATGTATATATCTAATATGTGTTTATTCCGGTCCGTCAATTTTTACCTTTTTTTTTCATCTCCGGGGGGGGGGGGGGTTGCACTTGGATATGTAGTCTCTCCAACAGGTTCTTGGTCTGCTCAGGGGTCTCCTCTTAGTCCAGAACACCCCCGTAGAGGAAGTAGTATCTTAATCAAATCCCCAGACTAGCTCAATTTGTTCCCCTAGCAGAGTAGGGGACCAGTGGTTTTACTCCTTCCGGATATACAAGTTCCGCACCCTGTCCCTAAGGATGAGTCCAGGCACTCTGCAAACACAAATTCTTCCAGTCAACTGAATCTGTGATCTTAATTGCCATTCTTGTTAGTCCTCTTTGTGCCTTTATACCGCTCTTGTGAGTCTGAGAGCAGTGTTAGGGGTAATGGCTCCTTGTTGGGTTTCCCAAGGCAAATTGGGTGCAGGTCCAGGTCAGAGTTCAGATGAAGCGTAACTCGTCGTGCCTAATGAATCGACCACAACAAAACAGTGTAATCTGCCTAGAGCAGGGAAGTCAGGGGCCGAGTGTAGAGCTCAGCTTTAGAGGTGAAATAGACAGTCATCCCGGCACCACGTGGAGACACACACTGTCCCCTGTCTATTGAAATTATTATATGTGATTTTATATATTTGAATACAGTTTTTGTCCCCTTTTATCAAGTGGATTTTCTGTTACCCGTTTATGTGTCTCAGTAAAACCATCAGCCTTAGGGTAGTCTACAGTCTCTCCTCTACTTACTGCTTTTTCTTCTTTTAGCACAGGACACTTGGCTTCCGCTGTAGCCATGGTAACCAGCAAATCCCTTGTGACAACAGTGCATAATGTATTGAATTTGTGAGGGTAATGCAATTGGCCTGATCAGATTATGCAAAAACCATCTGAATCATTTGTCGAGAATGCTGACGGTGCCATGGACATGCAAACAGACAGGAAAAGAGGAAATGCCATTTCCACTGATGGAGGTGAACACCACTTGTCTGGTCTAATGAGCCTGAAATAGTTTGCTATTTGCATTGATTCTGTAGTATAAATGAAGAGTGCAATAATTGCTTGGAGGTTTTGTTTTTTTCTGGATGGCATATGACTAAAGGTTTCACTATTGTTTGGATTTTACATGAAAAGTCTTTTGGAAAGCTGAAGAATGGTTAAAGTTGTAAATGTGATGTGCAGGAGACAGAAATTCAAGAAAATTAAAGAAGCAAACCATCTGCAGTCTTACTTAATGTCTAATAAAAAGGCTAATTAACTTCACACTGATTAACTGCAGTGTGTAGCTCTTTCCAGAGTATATGGAGCAACAAAGTACTGTGGAAACAACTCAATACATTAATCAAACTATTTAATACTCTTCATTGATTCTCTCCATTCTCCCAGTGACACTTTAACAGTTTAAGGGGAGTGAGCTGGACAGACCATTAAATACTTTCTTTCAGTAATCCTATATGCAAAGTCTTTAAAACTATAATATTTTCAAACAAATATGATTCATGCATGTGAGTAAGCTTTAGAAAGGTTTTGTTTTTTGTTTTTTTTTTACTCATAATTTTTTACAATTTATTTCCGTAACAAAAAAAAAAGAATGTTTCCAGATAAAGTAGATGACAACTAGTGGAAAGTTAGTGAAGCAGAAAACGGCTCAGTGGGATGTTGGTTATATAATCACATTTCATAAGATTCTATGCTGGAATATTTTAGCAGTATTTCAGTTTGAGACAACGCTGAGTCTTGTCAGACACTTCCAGCGTCAAAACTAGAGACGATCACTTCACACACTGTGCTAATGAAAGCGTCTATCATTCACACAGACTATGCATGGAATAAGACTTGGAAATGATGGCTATGTGTTCTGTCACACAGCCTCAACTGTTTTGCAACTGATTTTATTTTTTTTCTGTAACTAATCCTGTAGGGGTTATAGAGTACTTTGAGTGTTCAACAGAAACACCCATTCACAGCTGCGATGGACAGCCCAGTGATGGACTGTGAAGACAACGTTGCTCAAGGGCAAGTTGATGGAGGATATTGAGGCCAGAGAGCATTTCTTCTTCATTACTTCCTCATTTCTCTGGAATCTTAACAATAAAAAGTAACCTCTCCTTCTTCTAGGCTAAATTAACTTCAAATTCAGGAGTGGAAGTACAGAACCAAGGCATTAATTTTTATATAAAATCGCTTTTAATTCAAATTATGTTAGAGGTTAATAGTCTGAGATTAGTGGGGCTTTTTGGAGGAGATTGAGGCAGGTGAAGTCAGCTTTATAATCAGCTATCAGATCCACAGCAATAAACTAGGACATTAAAGTGACAGTGAAAGTGGGTCAGTGCCGTACCAAGTCGTTTAAACCCCATTTGACTGTTGTTTGTGTGTATGGGAACATATGGTTATGTAATTGAGTTTTATGCTCAGCAGTTCAGTTTCTCCTTGTCTCGTTTTAAGTGAGTGGGCGTGTTACAATGGACATGTGTTTCATTCATTAACCTGGGCACCTGTTTGTGTGTTTTTGTGTGTCCATGTGTGTGTGCGTATGTTTCCCTCCTCAGTGATGCCAACCTCACAGACGCGCTGTCTGACTCAGAGGAGTGTGATTTGGGCAGTCTGGAGCGTTTGGAGCGTGGCAGCACCGACACTTTGGCCAATGGCTGCCGAGCCGACTCTGAAGCTGCCAAGAGGTTGGCCAAACGCCTTTATCACCTAGAGGGCTTCAAACGCTGCGATGTGGCCAGACACCTGGGCAAGAAGTGAGAGCACACACTGGTCACTGATGGAGTGATAAATCAACACAAATAGAAATCAAAACAAAAAAGAATTTATGTTCACATATGTAGTTATTTATGTGTTGTGTTTGAGCATTACCACAATGACTAAAAATGGAATCAAAGCTATCATGTACACCACGGACAATTTAAAAGGTAATCAGCATGTGCATTTCTCCTCAAAACATTGACGTACCGATGCTCTTTCTGTCTCTGCAGTAATGACTTCAGCCAGCTGGTGGCATCAGAGTACCTGAGCTTCTTTGATTTCACCGGCCTGTCTCTGGATCGAGCCCTGAGGTAATGTCCAGTCAGCACTTGGTAAAGTGATGAGTAGGTGAAGGTAGGCCTTCGCACACATACATGGGGGTGTGTAATTCTCCACTTTCCCTTTTCAAACAGCATTAGCGCTGTACTAATCAAGCTGTCGTGTTGAATACAGTTAGCTGGTGTAGCTGACAGCTGTGAGCCACATTGCTACCTTGTACCTGACATGTTACTGTCTCAGACTGTGCCTTGACAGTGTACCTCAGACTGGGACGGATCAGCTACTGGTTATAAAGTGTAACATACTAAAGGTGCTGCGTTTCTTTGCAGTTTAGATTCAATCAATTGCATCAGATGGATTTCTAGGATTATAATCCAGTCCCAGCTGTTTTGATTGTTTCTTGTTTTAGCCATTTTACAATTAGGTTTTATAGGTTGAAACTTTATAATTGAAAGGATTTCATACTGTTCTTTGTCACGTTTGAGAATAAACTGAAATCCTGTCATTTTCCATTTTTGCTTGAATAAAAAAAAAAAAAAAAAGACAATTTTAATCTATAACCTGAGCTATGAGAAATGGACCTTTTTCACAGGAGACACTGTGATTTGTTGAGGCAGAATTGCACAGAATTAATTGATCTTATTATCAATGGCTGCATCCCAGGCCATGAAAGTGTACTTATTCATGGGAATGAAATTGGTATAATCACTAACACTTGTTTTTTTTCTGCTTTTACAATGCAAAATGGCTATTGTGGAACAAGGTCTACTGAAACAAAAAAGCAAAATTACATCTACATTACAAAACTTACATCTAGCATTTTCTTGCTTTTTTTTAATACTTTATATATAAAACAATTTATCATCAAATAAATGAAGTAATACTAAAAACGTCTGAGTTACATTTTCTCTTTTGATGTTTAAAAGTACAGAGATCATAAAAGGCAATACATGACAATGCAGTGACACTAACAGTCAAATGTTTTAAAATGACAAATCTAACAGCAGCTATCAAATCAAACCTCTACTGTCTATACTGTGTGACCTCCTGTTGACCTCGTGGTGTCATTTATGTCTTACAGGAACTTCCTAAAGGCCTTCCCCCTGATGGGAGAGACCCAGGAGAGAGAACGGGTCCTTGTACATTTCTCAAGACGCTTCTGCCACTGCAACCCACAGACACTCACCTCTGAAGGTCAGAGTCCCGAGGGTGATGACGATGAAGAAAAACACTATTGTTTAGAAAAAAAAAAGCAGTAAAATCTGTAAAAACAAGTCACTCTATAGTAACTGATTTGTTTGACCTTGCTGTGAGCAGATTTCAATATTGATGCAGGTTAATTAAATGCTTGTTACTGCAGAATTGCATAAATAACACAATATAACCTTCATAAATGGAAACGCTGATTCAGGTCTGACGACAGCACTAAGCAGTGGCATGTAGGCTATTTGTGAAGGCATGTTCACTGCAGCTCTACAGATGTGTGTGTGTGATTTTCTAGTACTATAAAGGAATGTGTGGCATTGCCTGCATGTGAATGTGTGTGTGCAGAGGAGTGGTGTGACATTAAGCTGACCTCAGCCTTGTGTTATTGTCCCACTGCAGACGGAGCCCACACATTAACCTGCGCCCTCATGCTGCTCAACACGGACCTACATGGACATGTATGTAATAAAGTTTTCAATCCCACTGGCTCAGCAGGATTCACAGGCCTAGAATTTCCCCATGTTTGTCAGAAAACCAATTGTAAACACAAGCAATGGCATGTCTTCATTCACATCTTCTTTTCTTTCTTCATCTGTCTGTGTCTCTGCCTGCCCTTCTCTTTCTCTCTCTCCATATCTCTCTCTGCCTCCTTATCCTCCCCGTCCTACTTTCTGACCTGTTTCTGTCTCTCCTCTGCTCGAATAGTCTCATCTGTTCGGTTTTAAACTGGAGCACTGTGGTCTGGGCAACATAACACAAGCACAAAAGTATCATAGGTTTCTGTGCTTTGCTTTTTCCTGCTCAGCTCAACTTAACTGCCTGCTAATGACACTTTTAGGGAATTTCCCTCCTCTAACTAATATCCTTTTTCTCTTTTCAATTCCCTTTCCTTCCTTCCAAATCCTTCCCCTGCTAACCATGTCTGGTTCCCTGGTCTCTCTCTGCCCCTGCAGGTGGTAAGTATCTTTGCAGTACTAATGCTGGCCCTGTTCCTTACTGACATCTGTTCCTCTTCTTTTCAGCAGACACTTTAATAGATTTACACAAAGTTGCATATTTTAATAGTTTGTATTTGTACATGAACTCATATGTCATTCAATTTAAATGCACTGACGTTAGCAATGGAATTTGCTCTTTTACAGTGATGTGTTACAAATCACAATATTACAGTAAAAAAAAGAAAAAAGAAGCCAAAAACAGCAGATTGAATGTAAGATATGTTTCCTCAACTATAGACTTCACTGTCCTGCAGCATTTGTACCATAGAGTGAGTCATTGATCCAGTTGGATTATGAGCGTGAAGTACACAGTGTTACGTATTTTGGAGCATAAACTGGATGATATGAGTAAATGGAGCATAAAACATTTTTGTGACAATCCCCACTGCTTTTCCTAGAAAAGAGGATCCAGTTGTTTGTTATGTGATGTCCTCATGGGAAAATATGAATGAAAATCCTTAAAACAAAAGGGTGAACCAAATCAGTTTTAGTTCATCATCTTTATGTTACAGGCTTGTTTCAGACAAAAGGTCATATTAATAGCTTCCCAAATCTTAATTTCCTAATGGTTCTTAATAAGTGAAGGTTAAAATAGCTGTATCAGAAGATGAACTCATCTCAGATCTCCATGAGTAAATCTCCAGCAATATGATACTGCCACCCAGTGGTTGATTACAAAACTGCATTTTTTTTTTTTTTTAAACTTGTGTTTGACCCTTTGTCATTTTCAACATTGGCAAATTCGCTTTATAACACACAAAAAATCTGTAAATATTTTAGCAAGGTAAAATGTGACGTTGAACCTTAATTGATTCTCTGTTTCTTTCTTTCTGTCTCTGTCTGTGCTTTGTTCGCTCTTCTTCAGAACATTGGAAAGAAGATGTCCTGCCAGCAGTTTATCAGTAATCTGGATGGCCTCAACCATGGCAAGGACTTCCCCAAAGACTTATTAAAGGTACAGATCTCCTCCTGAGCAAGTGCCTGTGGTAAAACAAACGTTACTTTAGTCTGACCTTGAGTCATTTGTAGTTGATGGTTATCTTAACTGTAGAATTGAGTTTTTAGTGCAGTTTTAAGCCTCAAAGTAGGGTCATGAAAGAGAACATTTACAACTTCTGTCTGTCCTTGCCTTGTCCATGCAGGTCTTGTATAACTCAATAAAGAATGAAAAGCTGGAGTGGGCAGTGTGAGTATGCATTTCGTCTGTCTAAATGTAGGATAAGTTTACTGGGGGTTTATCTCGATGTGTATTCATGATTGTGTATTTGTGTGTGCGCAGTGAGGAGGAGGAGCTGAGGAAGAGTCTATCCGAGCTGGTGGAGGAGCAGTGTGAGGGCGGGAGTAAACGTGTTGCCAGGGTAACGGATGGCAGTAACCCTTTCATTGCCATCCCCATCCTCCTCAATGCTGTCACCTACAAACATGGAGTACTGACCCGCAAAAGCCACGCCGATATGGACGGCAAACGCAGTGAGTGAACGTGTATATGTGCACACAAACACACGTGACTGAAATAAATTTTAAAAATCTTAATAAAGTTATTATAAATATCAAATATGGATTTCCCTCACTGTGTCTTATTCTCGCTGTCTTAGCTCCAAGGGGTCGGAGAGGTTGGAAGAAGTTCTATGCGGTTCTGAAGGGGATGATCTTGTATCTCCAGAAGGTACCGCATCTCGTCCTCTGCTTTGTTGCCATAGAAACACACATCCACCACCGCAGTGACAGTGGTGGTGGATGCTGCTAGCAGCTCTGTGTGTGTGTGTGTGTGTGTGTGTGTGTGTGTGTGCGCATCAGAGAGAGTGAGACAGAGAGCATTCAGAGAGGAAATGAGGCATTGGCTGCTGTGGTGCGTGTTTGTCTCCCCCTGCTGGTAGGAAGGCTGCACTGACTACATTATGTGGTCTTCAAATTGATCATCTGCTGCTTTTTCCTGTCCCACATATCCATATGGTAATGCAGCCACCTCCATCAAATTTAACACCACCGCCAGCGCTTGACAAAACTTTGATGTGTCCTTTAAATTCATTTTCACACCACTATTGCATCTCTGGATTTCTGTCATTTTGTAACTGCTATTGCAGCATTATGCTGAAGAGGTGGAGCTGTTTCATAATCAGAACTGAGCACCAAGAAAGGTGATACTGAACGAGCAAGAGAAGAGCAGCAAAATAGTTGTGTTTTCTAAATAAAACTATTTCTTACTACAACATAATATTTACAAAGGGGCCATAATGTAAGGTAACCTACACTGATCTTTTTTTTTTCCTTTTACCTTTTGTGCTGTTTGTCTAAATTGTGGTTCAGAAGATAACAAAATAATCTGTAAATCTGATTATTGTGAGTGTAAAATTTGGCAGTATTCTTCAATCTAATATACCAATATATTTATGTGCAAACCTGATTTACTAATATATTTAGATGGCATGGAAAATGTTAATTAAAAAAAAGAAGTCTGTGATAATAAAGTTTATTTTAACTACATTGTATTTTATACTTGTCTGGTTAAATTCATTTAATTTGTAAATATACTGCCTAAAACTGACAGAAAACAAGATACACAGGATCAGGATAGTAGCACATCTGATATGTTAGTATGGATGTTTGTTATAAGAACTGCAAATTTCTGTCATGATAGAAAATGGTTAATTGCCACTTAAAGAAATTACAACAATAGTTCCTAAAACAACTTTATTTATGTTTTCCTGTTTGTTTTTTCATTCTCACTTAGGATGAGTACAAACCTGATGCTGACATTTCTGAGGTGGACCTGAAGAATGCAGTGCGGATCCACCACGCTTTAGCCACACGTGCCACTGACTATAGCAAAAGAGCCAATGTACTGAAGCTGAAAACATCCGACTGGAGGGTGTTTCTGCTGCAGGCCCCGTGAGTCACCAAATATATGTTTCATCTTATACATACACAGGGTTCCCACATGTCCTGTAAAACCTGGAAAATGATTGACCAATTTTCCAGTCATGGAAAACGTATAGAAAATGATAAAAAAGCTCAAGTGTCCTGGAAAGAGTTGAAATTATCCTGGAAAATTATTTAGCCTCCCTCTGTCTTGTGACCTTGTGTGCCTAAACTCAGATGAAACAAAGGAAATTGTTTTTCAGTGGTTTATTGAAAATATACAAACTTTTTAGAGGAACTGCAGGAGAGAAAGTAAGAGAGAAGAGAAAGTTGAGTTGGAAATTGCCCAATTAAACATTGTAACTCCAGTTTGTCATACTGTGAAGTGCTACGATGTAATCTGTGGGTGTGTTTGGATTATTGTATGATATAATTATTTTTCATAGATAAATTATAGCCATAGTCTATATGTCTGAGTAATAAACATAGAAACAATCTGGGAAAATGCAAGTTACAGCTGTAGATAAGAACACTTCCAAAGAATGAGGGGGACAGGGGAATGGATTAGTGTATTATGATGTGATAACTTGTCTTTGTAGCGGCTGGAAAACTCCTGGAAAATAATTTCAGGGAAAGTGTGGGAACCCTGGTATAGACACACACACACACACACACACAAAACAGAAATTAATCATTTATAGCAAATTCACTTGAATCCTCATCTTGCAGGGTGAAAATTTAGGTCTATTTTAAACAACAGCATGTTTCTCAAAAGTTCTAAAAGTCAGAAGGCCAAAGGGGCCAAGGATGGGCTGGGTGGGGTGTGGATGTGGATGTGTAGTTCAGGGACATCTACAGGACAAACAAACGCCAGATGCCTATGCAGAACAATATCAGGCTCCACAAGGCTTAGTTTTTTTTTTTGTTTTTTTTTGACTACTTTATCACCTAAAAAAGCTTGCCTAAAAAAATCTATATCACTTCAAGTGTAAACTATATTTAGAATATTTTAGCCACATTTTCCTGCCAACATACAGTCTCTTCCCGTGGGTAAATGAGGCCCTGAAGTGCACTTCAAACCTGCAAGAGTTCCCAACAAAAAGAGCAGTTCTGCTGCCTGTGTTGTGTGACTTTGGGTTTTTGACTTGTTTTTCCAAACTCACACTGACAAACAAATCAACCAATTGAGATGGCAGGCAGTTTTATCCCTGTGGGGGTAACCTCGTAAAACTGTGAGGTTACTCCTACAGGGGTTGATACAAATGGGCTTGGCAGGCACGTGGAAACACATGTGGTTTGGCGGATGCCCTCTGAAATGCAGGTGAGCTTAACACCTCTGTTTAGAGAGCATTAACCAATGATAATGTAGAGTAATGCCAAACTTCAGCATCAAAGTGGGAGCTTGAGACTTATTTTAAAACAGGAAGTTGCGTATTATGCCTTCTTCTTTTTTTTTTTTTTTTTTTAATAATTTCCTGGTTTTTGTAAATATTTACACCTGCATTGTTGAGAAATGTGTTTAGCATCTCTTAAATGGCATACGTAACATCCTTAAACACTATATAAGTGCAGGTGTTGTGCCAGGTGAAAAGACGTTTGCACAAGAGTAAGAGAGATATGTCCCAAAAATGTCCGTTAAGAAGAACTTGTACTGTTGAATAAGCTAAGAGCATCAGCAGTGGCATTACAGGAAAATCAAAAACCCAGCAAATGCACAACAAGGCTGAAAATGTTGTATCAGCAGAAAGATGTGCAGTATTTGAAACTAAAAGAAAAATAGTTCAACATAAAAGTTATAAGAAAAACAACCGTGCTACATGTTGAGGAGGAGAACAGGAGGAGGCAGCACTGTCGCAAGCACACCTAAGAATTCAAGAAAAAAACATGACAGAATAAACCAGCACAATAAGAGGAAAATTTGCGATGAAGAAAATTTGCAGTGAGCAACAAACAAACCTGGCGCATGATACTAGATAATCTGAAGGTAGTGAAAAAGCTTAAGGTGCATCACTTTCAGAATCACTTGACAGGTGTACACAATATTATCAAAGGGTTGTTGTATTTTTAATTTGGTTCAATCGACCACAGGTATTTCTTTAGCTCAAAACTTTAATATTTCTTTTTTTTATTATGCTCTAAATTCTCTAAGACATACTGTGTAACTGAGCATATTTATGATGTCTTATAACTTGAAAAACATGTCTCTTTACCTTGAAAAAACCAATTTGTGGACTTACATCTGCGATAGCACTCTATAATTCTTGAAAATGTTCAACAGCAACAAACAAAACACCTACAGAGATACAAGAAAACACAGGTGAATCCTTGAGATCAGTAGATGCTAACGAAAGAAGAATCATTAATCATATGAGCCAAAAGAAGAGGACAGTAGTTCTTCTACCGCTTCCTTCCCGAGGCCTATCGTGTTTCACTGTCTGTAGTCTTGTGACATCCACACAGGTTCTGCTTAAAGAAGGGCCGCTATATTCAGTATATTCAGCTGCAAAGAGCAAAATGTCAATCAAGTCTTCTCAGTCTCCGCACTCACCTGATCTCTCTCGGCAGGAGTGAGGAGGAGATGATGTCCTGGATCTTTCGGATAAATCTGGTGGCAGCACTCTTCTCTGCGCCAGCCTTCCCTGCTGCCATCGGCTCCATGAAGAAATTCTGTCGACCCATCCTGCCGTCTTCATCCACCAGACTCAAACAGGTACACAAACACACATGATAGGCACACATATTAAAATGGGTCTTTCTCATTTTGTATGTTCATAGTATACCTAGCAAGGATAAAAAAAAATGTAACTGGTATTTTGTAATCCACTGCTGTATACTTCAGCTGCACCCACATCACTTCCACATTAAAAACCTTCACATGGGGTTGGGCGATTTTTCATATTCTATTTGTGTCTGCTGGAATCTGATTGGCTGTTTTATGGGTCTTCCGGTTTTTTTGTCTGGGCTGTGATTGGAGCAGGAGGAGCAGCTGCTGAGCCACGAGAGTAAACTGAAGCAGATGAGCCTGGAGCTAGAGGAGCATCGGAAAAACCCACCCTCTTCTGACCCCAAAAGCCGCGATTGGGAGGAGTACCGCCTCAAAGAGCACTACCTCACATATGAGGTAAAGTATAGCTTTTTGATTCGTTTCGTGCCTCTACAAAAACAGCTCATGAATAATGTGTTTGCTATTTTCCCTTGATATGAACGTCATTGTTAAATATTAGGTATGTTTATTTGTGAGCACCATTATTGCAAAAAGGTCTTGTACCGACACAAAAGTGAGCAGAGCTTTGAAATTTTAGGTGAAAAATATATATTCCTCTCCCCTTTCTCTGTCTCTGAGCAGAAGACTCGGTATGAGACGTATATCAGCCTCCTGCAGGCCAAAATTCGTGCGGAGACGGATGACCTTGAGAAGATCGAGGCCAGCGTGATGGGTGGTCTGCTCATGGAAGGTGGCCTGGCCGGCCGTGAGTGCCATCTCCGCAAGACGCAGTCATCTCCGTCCATCAGCCAGGCTCACGGCGGGTTAAATGGGAGGGCCACTGGATGCACTGTCCCAGGACAGAGGAGCTGAGACAGAGGAGGTCCGACAGACTGTAGTCCAAATGATAGTAACCCCCTCCTCAAGCTGTATTAGCTTATATCCTACACCTTAATAGTAGGCTTTTTCTGTTTCAGGCTCCTCCATTTCCTTTTTTCTGCTCCTGAACTAATGCACAATAGTGTTTATTGTACGTACAGTGATGGGCAGACAGCTTATCAGTCCTGGCGATGCATTTTTTGTTCTCAAGCAATAGATGAAGGTGAAGATCCTGCCCTTGATACAACTGACTCTACCAGACCTCAGTTCGTTGTTGTTGCACATTAAAAATGATCACATCTGTGATCACTATTTATAGCAGCATCATCAGTATTATTTGTGCTGAAACTCAGAGCAACGCAGTTACATTTAGTTGAAATGTGTTTTAGTTATGAGCAGAAGTTTATAATTTATTAGTCTGAGGTCACAATGGGAAGAAAGAGAGTCCTGACATGAGTGAGAGTGAACGGCTCTGAAGTGTCCTGATCAGAGACATCAGCTGTCATCAGTTCACGCTCGCCTGGTCTGACTGGCCTTTGTCCTGTCTGTCCTGTCCTTGTTCTACCGTCCAGGTGGGGAGATGAAGATGGAGATGGTACTGCTGTAGCATTTTGACCTTTTTTCGCACAACCAGCCACTCACATTTGTGTATGGACCTACAGTGTTGGTGGAGTGTGGTGTGACGATAGGTGTCCTGAAGTTAAATCCAAAAAACTGACAAATACAAACTCAGAGGACTTCTACGAAGGATCAAGTCCCTGCCATGTATAGCATATTTATTTATTTAATTCTCCAAACCTTTATTAATTCACCCCAGGACGGGTTTACGAGAGCGAGCTGGCTCTTCTTCAGTATCACTCATAACGTATATTTACATGTGTATAGGAGCTGCCAAGTGGAACCATAGTTTTTATTGTTCAGTGCTAAGCTGCTCCACCGGAGGAACTGCAGGTTGAGTGCCTTACTCAAGGGCACCTCGACACTAGTTGTTGGGGGGTTTTAAGAGATGTGCTTCATCAGTGTCCAAACCGCTGAAAGGACTTGAATCAGTGAGATCACAAGTCTTTTATTCTGTGATTTTTATGCCCAAAATACGGATGTGTATTCAATTATTCTGTTTGTTTTCAACAGCTTAAAGCTGAACTGAAGAGGATAACAGTATGTGACTGACTGAAAGCACTGTGCCATGTTCTGTTTTATTCCACCATTTACTGCTTTTCATGTGCCATGACTGAATGCACTGAACTGATAAAGCTGATAGTAGAACAATATACAGCTGGGTATAAGGTTTGTGAAGACTGAAATGCAATGAAGGGCAGAACAGGAAAGTGTGGGTGGTAGGCACATGAGTGGGTCAGCTAATATGTGTGTGCATCGGCATGCTTTTTTAAAACTGGTTCCAGATGAGATGTAGCTGTAGGCAACAGGAAGAAGTAAATATAGCAGGGTTATGTTTTGTATTTAGAATTCAAAAGTATTACAGGTAGCATGTTTGATGAGAAACAATCCAACAGCCTTCTGCTGAATAAGACTGCCTTTACAATCAGGCCTGGATCTCTCCAAAGCATCTTCAGCTCATTCAAAATGAAATTACCTTTAAATCTAACCACTTTTTGGTCTCATTTAAGCTTTTAATGTGAAATTGATCTTACCATGACATATTTGGTCATATGTCTGGTCTGGTAGATTTCTACCAGAGCCACCATTCCCAGCAAATGAGGATGTTTTTGAGAGCAGGCCCTGGCCTTTCTTAAACAGAGACTTGCTGGTTTGGAGTGTACAGCAGCAGGCCTGCTCCAGTTTAGCATGTGAAAGTCAAGAAACGTATCAGCATCCTGGAACAGAAAGAGGAACAGTAGAACTCCACCAGCAGATAGCTATCAAAACACCCTTGATGTAGGTGAGGAGAAGCAGGAGTTTTCCCATCTCCTGTTTCCTTAGAATGAGCATTAGGGTTGGTTTTCTAGGTAAAGGCCATTTATACCAACCAAGAACGGGCACAACTGACATTCAGCACACATTTTCAATTTGGGGAACACAGCGTCTGAAGCCTGTTTTTCACAGAAAGAGGATTGTTTAATTGTGGAACATGGGGTGAAAGGGCTGGTGGTACTGTTTGTGAGCACCTTAATTGATTCCAACCCACCCAAACACACACACACACACACACTTCTCTTTCTACATAATTTGCTGACGACACAACTGTAGATCAGTGAGCTAGTGCCCCCTCACTCAGCCACAGTGCGGCACATGTTGACATAAGCAGAGCTGTGGGTATCTACACTATGAACAATCATATCTTTGGCTCTGGACACAGTGCTTCTGCTGCTTCGTATATCATATTAATAGTGACTGATGGGATCTGAGATCCTCTTGGGACTTGGCTGGAAACCTGAAATCACAGCTGGAACCGGATCCTTGTACAGACCAAAACGCTGAAACGGAGTTAAGTTTTCAGTGAGGAAGTACCATTTTATAAAGCTGTATTGTGAGGATAAATAACTGCTTTCTTACAGGGAGACATCCCCTATAGTCACTTTGGCTGTTGTGCTAACCATTGTTTCCCGATGTTCTAGGGTAGGCCTGTGCTGTAATATAGGATTGTGAGAAAATATTTGTTGATGTTATGTTTTATTTAAAAAACGACAACTTCGGCACTTTTGATGTCAGCATTGGATCTGTCTTTTTGTTTGATTTGTTTGTATATCTGAACTGTTTTTGACAGGATGCTCATACTATGTAAAGGACATATTTACTGAATATTTAGTCTGTGCTTCATAAAGTAAGCTTTTATACAGACAGATGTGATTGTCACTTTTCTTTTTTTAAATTTCATCTATATGCCACAGATCTTTGATCAAATCAGATATTTAGTCATAGTACGGTTAATATTTTGTGTGTAACAACAGGCAGTTCTCCAATAATGTAAACATGTTGACAGTTAAATGACTGAATGGCAAGAAAAAAAACAATAGGTTGATAATTATCAGTGTGACAGTGACAGCTAGAGGGGGAAGGATTCACAAAGGCCTGCTATAATAACTGACGTTGTGGCATTTAGTACATATGATTACATATCACCTACGCTTTAATATGTAAAGTGAGTATAAAAGTGACACATATTGCCTCAGTTGTTATTTTTTCCAGTAAATGTATGAAGACTAAACTACAAATGTCTTCTGCATCAGCAGTTAAAACATTGACCACAGACATGGTTTATTTATGATCTGTTTATGATAGAAAACTGAACATTCCTGGAGTTAGTGGTGGTCTGCACAACTCATCTTAACAGCACCATAGTCCAACAAGTTTTTAACAAGACAAAAATATGGTTGTATAATGTTAATAATTTAACAGAAAACTAAAACCAAATTTAGAACAGAGGGTGAATGCTTGGGATAGAAACAAAGTGTGAGGTTACACGACATACCTAAAGGTCATCTGAGGCCAGGTACTGAACCAGGAAACATTTTAGCTGAGTAACACATCAACATGGCCAGGACACTTTTCTAACACTGGAAAAACTGGTACTTTTAATGTTTAAAATCCATCCATCTGAATAAAATGAGCTGGTGTTAGATGGGTACAAATGCAATCCCATTAGCTATAGCTAATGCTAATAATCAAGGCAGTTGGTCAGTTGTCGTAAGTCAGAGCTGCTACATATTAAGTGTTATTAATTACCTAGTGAAACCTACAGGACAGTTTTAACTGACAGTGGGAGCTTTTACTGAAGAGGAGTTTGCAGTAACTGGAAGGTTTTCTGAGAGTAAATGAATCAAGATGGACTGAACTATGCTAATGACTCAAACATTAAGGTAAGAATCACACAGATTCAATCTAAACTGTATGTTTTTTTTATTTCTGATATTTTTGAGGATACTACTCAACCAGAAAAAAAGAGGAAAAACTGTGAAATGTAATCTTATGTAAAATAACTCAAATTCAAGTTCATAGCTAAATGTATGCTAGCAGATTTGCATGCTATATGTAACTTTCTAGCTAACACCTGTGCCCTCATTTTCTACCCGTCACGATATCTCCAACAACAGAGTCTTTGCCAGTGGACCACTGTAGTATCCTATGATTGTTTTTAATAATATTATTTGCAATATATCGGTATTCATTTGCTTTGAGTTACCAAAATGAACTTGGTTTGTGTGTTAGCTAGTTAGCTTAAAAAGTACAGTAGTCTTAGGCTGTTTTGGTCTCAGGCTTCCTTCAGCTCCTCAGCTTTTGATAGTCTTTTTTTTTCCTGAAATGTGTTCCTGATTTTAATGCTGTTTATATTTTTCATTTAAACTCCAGTTATGCATATATGTATATTGATATAAAGACTGTTTGGTCATTACAACCTTGCTGACACATCAAACCTATCTGATGCACAGTACTGTATAAATACACATCAGTCAGATCGATATAAAAAATATTATGATAGGACTGACAGACAATCTTCTTACATGACAGAACAGAGGCTAACACAATCTTTGTACAGCCTCCTCAAAAATTAATTTTAGTGCAACTGTTTTCAAGCTTATGAAGAAAGACAAAAGTTTGAGACAGTATACAAAATCGTCCTTTATGTGAGATTACCCGTACAACTTTCATAGCACACTTTTCAAAAACCTCCTGTCCATATTATTGTGGTTTTCCAGCGTATTAAACAAAGCTGAAATCTGAGCAGTGTCTAGTTAATTAAATGGACGTGAACTGTAGTAATGGTTAAAATATTACTTTAGGCATGAATCATCATATATCCAAGGCCACAACTCCCACTGCTCTCCACATCACTGTCATAAAATCTGCTGGTTATGAGGTTTGAGTCACAGTAGCTTAGATTTTAATGTGTCGTCAGTCTTATTGCTTCGACTGCACTGACCTGTTGCCATTTGTGGACTGTAAAATCCTCATCTGGTCGATGGTTAATACCATTGACTCAACAGTGCTTCCATATTCCTGCTTTGACACTTTGCCATTAATTTTCCACATAGAGGACAAAAACAGGTGTCTTAACATTGGATTAATCATAATATTAGTGAATATTCAACTGCTTCTGTTTTGGTGGTTTTACTGACAGTATAAAAACTGGTCATTTATAGTTTCAGATGAAAGAAATAAAGTCCGAATTGTATATAAAAATAGCCTATTTACATACCATCCTCATTTACAATCATTCATATACCTGTACTATGTGGATAGATGAATTACCATTATGGTATCATGCAAACGTATGTATCAGTCTTATTCTTACTGAGCCCAGCCCTGCTTACATGGATGATTGAAGTATATAGACAGTTGTGCAGAGACAGGGACATGTGGAATGACTTTTTATTGCGCGATTAGTCATTTTTCAGACAAGAAGACTCCCCCAACATTTAAACAAACAGCAATGTACAAAACAGCACACCTTTTTTGCCATCAACGGAAATTTAATAAGGAAGTGAGAGTACATAACAGAAAGAAATGAAGTGTGTAAGGATGCGAGTTATGATGATGTTGAGATGTATAAGATGAGCTTGATGTCAAAGCCAAAGTAAGCACCATCGTCATGTAGTCAGGAAAGGCCATATTTCAGTAAGAAATATTCAAGAAGGGGTGAGGAGAGGTTAAACATGATACAAGAGGGTTGTTATCACAGTTTTCAGACATTTTTACCAACTAAAAAAAAGAACAATATCGGTGTAGCACTACTTTATCATGCAATTTACTTTAGTAAACCTTCTGACACACAGACAAAATATACTTCAATAAGTAGAACTCAATACATCTCTGTCCAGCAATAGTCACAAAGCCTGTAATTTATACTCTTTGAATGTGAGATCCCTATCAAAAATAATATGCAGATTTTTACTTTTCTTAATATATCTAAAGTGCAAGTATTTATCCATTTTTATTCAATGCTTTCTGTAAGTATAAAATACAAAGGAAAAAAAACAGCAATATGTTTTTCCTGTTTACATGTTATATTTTTCTGAAAGGAGGAGCATCATATATAACAAACCATATATATATATATATACACACACACACACGCCACAGATAAAATATTTTTGAAAGATACAACATATTATCTCATATGGGGATGGTAAAGGGATTTAGACCAAACGGTGACATGGGATATGTTCATTGTGCATTGACCCCACCCCATAAAATCCAGGATCCTTTTCCCAACATCTTCAAAACATTTGCAAGAACATCTTTATAACTATACACAACAGTAGCCTGTACAGTCTGCAAACAGGATGGACCCTTCGCTGTGCATGTGCAAACAGAAGACGTGCTGAATGAGCTCCTCTGTCAGTGGTTTGTGATGAGTCATATAGTGCTTGGCTTTGACCAGAGGCTGCGATTGGCTGTGTGATTAACCAGGAAACTTTGAATGGCCAATGAAAGACTACAACACTGAAACCAGAAACAGAGCAGATTTGGTTGTCTGGAACACCTTATGGAAGTTCAGTTTTAGGTCAGTACTTATACAGTTTTTGGTTAGAGGCTGGTAGCCCCTCACCCATGTTTCATTTGAGGAAGTTTGCTGTCGTAAGTCATATGCATGTGGCTGTTCTGATGCAGTCAGAAACAATAATCGCCCTGTTCAAAATAGGATGAACAAGCAGACAAAGCACCCACAGCTGTAGCCATTATGGCAATCTGAATTCAGCAACAGGCAACGCTGCACTGTTAAATTACTTCTGTAATTTGAAATGTCTTTTTTTTTCTAGTGAAATGCAATAAGAATGGTTTGGTCACCTCTTTGAACAACAAAATGTATGTCTTTGAACAGGAACTTGCCCAAATGAACAGTAATAGACAAGAGGCAGTGAGAAATCATGATTATTAAGAATTGCTATGATGGCTACAGCTGGATAATAAAACCAAACAGTATTCTCGCCAATGCAAACAGTTTCACGATGTACACTGAACTTAGCCAGAACCACTGAGGACAGCACACAGCTTGACCACTGACGCTTTACAGAAAACAAGACAAAAACATCTGCCAACCATTTTGGATGACCATGCGATGTGGGCACAACATGGCTGCAAGGTCACACACTCCAACTTCGGCCGTGACACCGGGTGAGCGTTCATAAACTGAGGAATCGGATCCAAATGTGCTACTTTCAGCAAAATCACAAGTGCCCCCTCCTGTGTGTAACTTTAATTTTAGCCATGACCCAAAATGGACGAGTCATGTTTCACAACAGAATCGACTGACCCAGTAGCACCTGGTGATTACAGTCTGTAACAAAACAATCTTTTACAAAGAAAAAATGTGTGCGTTTCACAGAGTGAGGCCTTCACAAAGTGAACTCAGTTAGCAGATTCAGGCTCTCCTTATATTTGGCCATTAGAGAAAGCAAAAAAAGCAAGGAAGTGTTGTATTTCCAGTCTTCATGTAGCATGAACCTCCTGGAGGCCTAAATTCAATCAAGCTAAAGCTAAAACACTTTGGGGAATAAGTGCTGTATCACAACAAGCCAGTCCAAACTCAAGATGAACTCAGACTGACCTCAAATGTGCTTCACAGGGCACATAGTCATAGGTGACGAGTTGTTTGGTGGAAATCGGCTTTTAATTCAAAGGGCATGCCGAGGGAAAATAGTCATCTCCACTAAAGGGGAAAGAGATCTCCTGTTTACTCTCTCAAACAGAGAAAAAAGTCCTAACTAGATGTATCTGACAGGCAGGTCAGTAGGTCATGGGAGGTTGTTGCTGGTAAGCCCATACAGTGCAGTGCCAGGCTTCATCAGGCCTTTCACCCACACTCAGGGACAAACCTGGGCCAAAAAGTCCTGCGTGAAACAGATGGGATTTTTGGGAACATTTTCCTCGGCTTTGATTGCCACAGGCATGACCAATCAAATACAGATCAACTTTTGAAAGCAAACATGTGGGTTTTAATACCAGATACCAGTACTGATACAAGCTTCTGATACCATTTCAGCCCAGGTGTGCTTTGGGGGACTCTGTTTTACGCTGGCCTCAGCTATTCCACATGTCTGGCAGGCCCGGGCTATAACTACATTAGCAGCTTTTATCCAGCTGAGGCCTCTAAAGCTGCCATCCGTGCAGTCTGTGTTTCCCTTTCATGCCAGCTAGGTGGCACGCCACTCTGACAGGGCCTGTGAACAGACTCAGACACAGAAGCTCTTACAGACCAACCTGCTTCAAATAAAGGTCATCTAACAATTTGGAGAATATATATTGTTAACTGGGACATAAATTGAAAACTAGAGCTTGGTCAGTTTAAGGAGGGAGAATGGGATTTTTGTTTGGACACTGACACAAGATTTGCTCCACTGACAAAGAGCCAGGGCTTTTGTAAATGATCTAAATGTGAGCAGGAAAAGAGGAGCTGACCTTAGATCAGTGTCTGCCCACATTGGAGAGCGGGATTGTAATTCTTACAGTAAAAACAATGTCGAACTCCTCAATTCTTCCAGTCTACAGTGGCTGATTGCTATCCCCTAGCTCAAGTGAAACCACAGACAAACCAAAGTCTAATCATAGCTGTTCACCTGCCGTGCAATCGGCAGTCGTAGGCGAGCAAAGGGTCGCGCACAGGCTCCTAACACACAGTTTCCTGGCTTCTAATGACAGGAGGCCTTGTGCATTTCTAGACACCATTCAAAATACTTTCGAGGCCTCCCAAACACTCAGATAGCAACAAGAGGCCTCAACAGGGGGAGACTGTATGTGTGTATGTGTGTGTGTCAGGCCCTGGACCAGAGCCTCCAAGATACTTTTCAACATCAGTGTAGGCCACTGCAGAAGGGCTGACATAGAGACAGAGGTTGTTGACTGCATGTACAGGGAGGAAAAAGGTAGGACAGGGTTTTCTCTGCAGTGATTCCAAAAGGGAACATGAAACACCCGAACTAGTCTACGCGCACTGATAGACAGACAAGGCAGCCTACTGGTTTACAGAACGTGACAGGAAAATACCTCACTACTGCTCTGACTTTTTTTTCACTCCAAGCAAGTGCTTGAGAAGAAAGACTTCACATTTCGGTAAAATAATGGAGATTCATCAACCTCATCATCATGCTTTCAAATATCTACTGATCACATAGCCTATACATTTTTTCGTCTTTTTATTGTCTATACACGTGATACAATGCCGTGATTGGCACGTACACAATATTGCACACTAATATGAAACGTCCTACACTGGTCAGTGACTTCCTCTGTCTTGGAGGGAGAACCCTGACATGTTTTGGACAACATAACGTGGAGAAGAGAACTTTGAAGAAAAAAAGAGCATCAGAATAACAGTAATGCAAAAGTGACATATTCTGAGCGGCGAGGCCCCCAATGAGCGTTCAAGGGGCTGTAGCACCATAAAGAGATAGATACTGCCTTGGCCCTGCACTGATAGGCCTCTACATCCACTGGACTGCACTCAGACTGACTGCATGGGACCGGCCGGCTGGCCTGCCTGGCTGGCTGACTGCCAGGCTCTTTAACAGCATCCATCTCAGCTCTGACGAATAGCCTCATCCAGCCGCTCCTGATTTTGTTTTCTTGTTGCTGTTTTGTTTTTTTGTTTTATACATCATGGTGCATATGGTGTGCAAAGCCACCCGTAACATTTCCAAATGAATCTCCCTGCTGACACCCAGTGGTGCCGCAAACAGTAGATCCTGGGTCGTACTCCTGCTCAGACACATCTCTACTCTGTGAGAAGCCACCCAGCCGGGGGTGCTGTGATGGATTCTGGGCACCAGGGTCATAAGACCCTGAGCCACCCCCCCTGTTTCCATGTGTTAGTTTGGCAGCACTTTATCTATCTGAAGGGCCCACTTTGGCTTGGGGCCCTGTATCTGCCCACTTCCACAATTGGCTCACCATTCAGCTTAGTTTTGGTGTTGCCACCCATGCTCCATGCACCACAGAGGTGTGAATCTCGCAGCCCTGGTGAGTATAAATTTCTGCCTACATAACAGCACTCGTAAATGAAAACGTACAGCGGTCGAGGTCACAGACCATCCACGTGAGAACACGTAAACGAGTGGAGTGTATAAGGCACGGGTCGTAATGACGTCAGAGAGGATGCGTTGCCTCGCCGCGCGCTGCGCTGACGCGTCTTTTTTTATTTTTTTTTTTACTTTTTTGTTCCGCGCCTTGCGCTCCCACAAGTGGACCTTATCCTTTTGCATCCCCCACCCCCCCAGAGGAAAAAAAAACACAAAGTAACAAAGAAAAACTTAACCCACAGAAAACGTGGGTATCTTAATAAGGATTTTTTTTTACAGCTGATTCACAAAATCATAATTAGTACATCTAAGTTAGCACTTTTTTCATTTAATTTTATATGGACATGGTGCAAGAGGGCTGATATTCAATATAGTAATAGCTTAGAGATAAGTTTATCCCATTTGTTTGAGGTGCACAAAATAGGCTATTTATTTTTAAGTCTCAACCTTTCCATAATGGCATGATAGAAATGCTTTCTTTAGCCTACTATGTTTTAGGTCAAATTAAAGACTGTAGCCTACTTTGCCAAACTTCTTTTCAAAACATGAGCCTACACGCATGCTGACAGGTGTTTACAGGCCTGTGGTGCTGCGTTCTGCAATTCATACACTTTTAGAGCGCTTTCATATTTATTCTGCGTACCTTTATAATAAACTATACATCTGATATCAGATTTTGGTTTCATAAAGTCCATAATATATTCTCTTTGTGCTGATGTCAAATATTTGTTCTACATGAAGACTGTCATTTTATATAATAGACCTCTGGTTTTGTTTTCGATTAAATCTTAGTAGGTATATTACCAGTTTGAAAACATCTGAACATTTTTTCGAAATAGCTTTGATGTGTGCAAAATCTGTCATTGATAGAGATATAAACACTCTGTTCATTGTCATTTAAATCAAGTAGGAAACAGTTCATATCTTACAGTTCAATCCTTGATAGCAGCGGCTTACTGTTACATGGGTGGTAAGTGGGGTGACATCCAGTAAAATGAGCGAGGAGACAGCAGAGGTGCTGTCATGTCTGTGGAGGTTGTGTGTGTGGGGTGATTCCCTTGGAAATTCTCTTTCTATTTTACAGTTTAAAGTATCGTTTTCATCTCAGAGTTCAGTTTCGTCTTGGTTTGTTTCATTTCTGCTTCCCAAAAATCCGCGTCAGTCATCGTCGCCGTCATCTCCGCCGTGCGGGCCCTCAGGTAGCAGTTCGGAGGCCCGTTTCTCTCTACTCCTCTCCTGGATCTTTCTCATCTCCTCCGCGTATTTACAGAAGGTGTTGCCGAATTTGGACCACACTTTACAGGGTACTGTAATGGAATTCCGGTACGTGGGCTTCACCTCGCTGACCCGCATGAAGACCCCGTACTTATTAGAACCCACGTCGAAGAAGAAGCGTTTGTTGTCGACCGTGAGCGAGGTGCCCTCCGGGAGCTCCGCCGGCTCCTCGTCCACGCCGTAGTCATCGATGAGTTTGGCCAAAGCGTCGCGGAACTCGATGAGACCCTGCGCCGGCAGAGCGATGGTCTGGCCTTGCGCGCTTCCCAATCCAGGCCCCCGATTAACGGTCTGTCGGATCCTAAGGAACCGCCCCCTCTGGTTCTCTTTCAGATCCATGTAATATTTCCGATTCTCCCGCACTAGGAATTCGCTCTTGAGCGCCCGCCGGGGCTCATCCTGCACCATGTCCGGGTTGCTCGGACCCAGCTGGGCGTAATGTTCGATAAAGTCCCCGAGATAATCACGGAACTCCACGGCCACCGACATGGACAGAGTGAGGCGGCTCTTGTTTCCCCCAGCTCCGACCTCGGCTATCTTTAGGAAGCGGCCTTTAACATTCTGCTTCACGTCAAGGTAGAAGCGCTTGTTCTGGATGTCGACGCGCTTGGATGCGAGCTCTTCGGTGTCGTGCTGCAGCCGGGACATGGCACCCATCGTACCCGGAGGCAGCGAGCCGGGGCCTGCGGTGGGCCCTCCGTGGTCACTGCCACTGTCTCTGTCCGCCATGATGCTGCCTCCCTGCTTTACCTTCCACCGTCTCCCTCTGCCTGCTGCAACCTCGACTGCCCGTCAAACCACTCCGCGGCTCTATCGCGAGAGGAGAAGAGGAGGAGGCTGAAAAAA